>NW_006780802.1:1010417-1030616 GCF_000442215.2 Lipotes vexillifer | reverse complement strand
GTAGGGAAATTTGTTTCATCATGTTCTGATTCCAAGCAGAAAATACTTTTATAATCCTTCTTCTTAATGCAGTTATACCTAAAGCTATCTTTAAAATTCTTTTGAAATGGGGGCTCTATGAGCAAATCTGGGATATATAGGTTAGGGTGGAGTGAATGAAAAAAACCTAAAATAGGTTTCATTCCTTCCAGTGAAAACACTGATGAAAGTAACAGAAAATTAATTAACAAAATGAAAACTGTATTCCATAGGGTACAGTTAGGATCAGTGGATAGTTATATAGTGGCACATTTCTACTCAACATACAGAAGAGTTTTCCATTTTTCTGAGCTATATAAAGTGTATACTCATATTCCTGGCATCCTCAGATAACTCAGAAAATAAATGTTGGCTATTAGTGATAACCTCAAGTCATATTTTTCAAATTCTGGCTGACTTAATGATATTTTAAGTATTCTAATAATAAAAATTATGTAACTGTGAAGTTCATTACAGTTGGACCTTGAGTAACACAGGTTTGAACCGAGCAGATCCACTTACGTGTTTTTTTTTCAATAAATATGTATTAAACTACTACATAATCCACCGTTGGTTGGATATGAGGAGGCAGAACTATGGATACACAGGGCTGACTGTAAAGTTATATGTGGATTTTCAACTGTGTGGGGGACTGGTGCCCCTAACTGTCATGTTGTTCAGGGATCAACTGTATTTTCATTCAGTTGTATTTAATTTTGGCCAACTTTCTGTTGAATCTAGCACTCGTTATAACCAGGAGCTACTGTAGTTTTCAAATAAAAACGGCACTCTGTTACCTGAACATTAAATAAACCACCTGAAAAATGTTTCCAGCTGGTAGAGAGCAGTGCTGTTCATTCTTATTATTTCTCCAATGTCTTTAAATTTTTCTCTGGATCCTCTGTCTGGATAGAAAATACAAGAAATAATAATAGTGTACATCTTAATCATTGACAAAGAGGGCCTTCCATTAACTTCCTGATCACCTCTATAAGTAATGTAGATGGCCAATTACTGGGAGAAAATACTTATGCCAACAGACAATAGTGTAGTTTTGCAGATATTTTTAGTCTATCAGCAAGATATTGCAACAAGCCAACATACATTCACCCACTTTCCTCTTTTTTAAATGGGTTACCCAAATTTTTAGCACAAGGAAGCAATTTTACATTGCATTAGCACATTAGCATCTGCTCAAGGGTCACCATCTATTGACTTGCTGCATCTCTAAGCTATACATAAGACAGAGTTAAGCAAATAATTCAGGGTAATAAAAGAAATCCCACCATAAAGTACGATGCTATCCCCAGACCATAGATTATACTGTGAGAAACCAGTTCCTTCATGAATAAAACATCCATGGTATTCAAAGTGAATATCACTGTAACTAGTAAATTAGATCTAGACTTTAAAGTGGATACTATCCTCTTGGTAAGATACAGGGTTCTGATGAGTGAGTACAAATTACAAACTCAATATATTAGTAATATAGGACACTAAATAAGATCCAGGAGAAAACATATAAGAATGGTAAATAGGAGATATATATAGAAAAATTTTCATGCCATCTGCAAGTAGGCTTTGCTTGAATGAATCACTGAGGAAGATGAACAAGTGTTCAGTTAGAGCTTAACGAGATGCTGAATATTTCTGTGGTTCAAATATTCAAAGGAAAGCAACTGCTTTTGGAGCTCTCTGGAGTTCCAGCCCCATGGACTGGCCAGTGTCTTGGGACATGAAATACCTTGCTCTCAAATTTATCCTCCTTTGGCCCAGAACCTCAGAAAACCAAGAGATTTCACTTTGAAGATGATATTTGATCTAGGGCATGGCTGACAAAGAATAGTGCTGTCCTACACACAGGGTTAAGGTGTAAAAATCAAGTCTTTGCTGAACTAAGAGGACAGTGTGGCTTAAATAAGAGTCAAACAATCTGGGTTCTAGTCCCAGCCTGCCATTAACTAGCTCTGTGGCCTTGAACTTTTTTTTTTTTTTTTTTTTGCGGTCCGCAGGCCTCTCACTGTTGTGGCCTCTCCCGTTGCGGAGCACAGGCTCCGGACGCGCAGGCTCAGTGGCCATGGCTCACGGGCCCAGCCTCTCTGCGGCATGTGGGATCTTCCCGGACCAGGGCACGAATCCGTGTCCCCTGCATCAGCAGGCGGACTCTCAACCACTGCGCCACCAGGGAAGCCCATGGCCTTGAACTTTTATCTCTTTCTAGAACGCACACCTGTAATAAGTGATTATTATAGTGATTTACAATTGTGTAATGGTTCATAATAACAAAGTATTTTCATGATGCTATCACATTTCACCTGCCAGCTACCCCGTGAAATTCATATCACAGGCAAAGAAACTGAAGCTCAGAGTGATATGGGGACCTACAAAATCACACAGCCCATAAATGGTAGCATAGGACACCAAAGCCAGGTTTTCTTTTAAATTCTGTTCTCTTTCCACTTTACTTCATCCATAAAACAAAAAATTGCATTAATGATTTCTTTTTAAATCAAATATTCTGTGATTCACTAGATGTGACATTATTTTAGTATTATTATTTTTTTGGCTGCACCACGTGGCATGTGGAATCTTATTTCCCCAACCAGGGATTGAACCCGGGCCCTCTGCAGTGAGTGTGGAGTCCTAACCACTGGACCGCCAGGGAATTCCCTAGATGTGATATCATTAATGAACTATCTTTCAATTTAGGTGAATTACCAAAGATTTATTAAGTATTGACTTAGCATATCACTATACCGAGAACAATGGTGTATGTATAAGATCTAGTCTTATCCACCTCAAGGAGCTTCCAATGTGGTTATTCCTTTGCATACTCATTCAACAGATTTCCAATTAATTAGGACTGTGCTTATAAGAAAGAAAATCATTGTTTATTGCTTTAAACGTTTTTTACTTCTAAATCAATGTTGGCTAAAGTAAGGAAAGAGCAATCCAAAACAGGCTTGTGTACTGACAGTTTGGGAGTCTGGCCTCACCTCTCATGAAGGCCAATTCTGTACTACTTTACCCGAGTTACTGCCAATCACCAACTAGGTGAATTTAGTAAAGATTCAAGCTCTTTGTACTTTGATTTCCCCAGTGTGTGTCACAGAGATCTGTTGGTGATACCTGTCACCCTATTGATGTATAAACTGGCTGGGTGGATATCTTGTTCCTCTCTCTCCACTATTCTGTTTGCCCCTCCTTAAGCTGTGTCCTCTGTGGAAGAAGACAACTGAACCAGATGAAGAAGGACATTCTCTGGACAAAGGTCTGCAAGTAGTTGTTATTACTTTGCTAGAACATTCAAATTAGCCCTCAAGGCTCTTTGATGGGGGAATATATTAATATTTCCCCCAAAATATTAATATATTAATAGGCAAAAATATTAATAGATGGCTCTAGAATTCCACTAGTAAAGCTGTTTTCGGTGAGGGGATGGTCTGGCAAGTGTTTCAGTAGAGGCTGAATGTTCCTACTGCCCTCCCGGCCTAGCTGTCGGCTGTCAAGTACCTTACTGTTTTAATTACCATAGCTTTATAACATATTTTGAAAACAGGACATGTGATGCCTCCAAGCTCTGTTCTCTATCAAGATTGTTCTGACTATTTGGGGTCCGTTGTGGTTCCATACAAATTTTAGGATTTTTTTTTTCTATTTCTGTAAATCAGTAAAGCTTTTATAATTAAAAAAAATTAAAAAGAATGAGGTAGGCCTATATATACTGACATGGAAAGATATAAAATATTTTTTCTTTAGATTTTTAAAAGTAGTTTTAAAAATCAAGGTAATACATGCACACAGCTTAAAAAAAAATCAGTTTACAACCAGGGCTTCTGATGTAAAGCCATGTACCCTACACCCAGAAGCATGCATTTCTGTTCACAGTCTTTTTCTGAAAATTTAAAATATTTTTTCTAAGCATTGTTTTTTTTAACCATTAAAAAAAATTGAAGTATAAATTTACAATGTTATGTTGGTTTCGGGTGTACAGCAAAGTGACCTGGTTACACACACACACACACACACACACACACACACACACACACATTTTTTTCAGATTCTTTTCCATTATAGGTTATTACAGGATATTGAATATAGTTCCCTGTGCTATACAGTAGGTCCTTGTTGTTTATTTTATATATAGTAGTGTGTATATGTTAATCCCAAGCTCCTAATTTATCTCCCCCCTGCCATTTCCTTTGGTAACCATGAGTTTGTTATCTATGTCTGTGAGTCTGTTTCTGTTTTGTAAATAACTTCATTTATACAATTTTTTAAGATTCCACATATAAGTGATACATGATATTTGTCTTTCTCTGACTTACTTCACTAGTATGATAATCTTTAGGTTCATCCATGTTGCTGCAGATGGCATTATTTCATTCTTTTTCATGGCCGGTAACATTTCATTGTGTTCATATACCATATCTTTATCTATTCATCTGTCAGTGGACACTTAGGTTGCTTCCATGTCTTGGCTATTGTAAACAGTGCTGCTATGAACACTGGGGTGCATGTATCTTTTCGAATTAGAGTTCTTGTCAGTTCTGGATATACGCCTAGGAGTGGGATTGCTGGATCATATGGTAGCTCTATTTTTAGTTTTTTAAGGAACCTCCATACTGTTCTCCATAGTGGCTGCACCAATTTACATTCCCACCAGCCGTGTAGGAGGGTTCCCTTTTCTCCACACTCTCTCCAGCATTTTTATTATTTGTAGAGTTTTTAATGATGGCCATTCTGACCAGTGTGAGGTGATACCTCATTGTAGTTTTGATCTGCATTTCTCTAATGATTAGTGATGTTGAGCATCTTTCTTTTCATGTGCCTGTTGGCCATCTGTATGTTCACAGTTCTTCTGATGCTTACAAGTACACATAATTAACTAACAGGCTTTTGGTATATTATATCCTGAATTCAGCCTCTTTTTCCCACCTCTACCAATAAGCCCTGGTCCAAACCACCACTGTCTTTTGCAGGGACAACTGAAATAGCCTCTTACTTGCCCTGCCACAGCATCTTCTCCACAGAGAAGTCAGAATGACTCTTTTAGATCTTGCACTCCTTTGCTCAAAATCTTCTGGTGCTTTCCTGTCTCACTCAGAGTAAAATCCAAAATCTTTACCTTGACCAAGGAGGTCCTAGGTGTTCTGGTCCTCCACTATCTCTTGGCTTCATCTTCTGTAATCCCCCCTGCTCACTCCTGGTCAGCCATATTGACCTCTTTGCTGGACTCTGTGCACCCCAAGCAGGCTCTTGCCTCAAAGCCTTTGCAACTGCTGTTTCCTCCACCTGGAACGCTTTCTCAGACAACCTTTCTCCCTCAGTTGCTTTGTGCCTCTGCTCAAACGTTACCTCTTAGAGAGGAGTTTCCTCAGAATCCCACTTGAAATTGCACTCCCTAGGTTAGGTCTCTAACCTCTTACTCTGCTTTTTTTTTCTTCATGGAGCTTGTCACTGTTTACAATTTTTATTTTACTCCATATGTTCGTGTTCTTTCCCTTGTGCTTCCCTGCCATTCTTTAGGGCAACTGTCTTTGCCTGCATGGTCGCAGCTGAGCTGCAGGCAAATTGGTATTCCAGTTCAGTGGAAGGGAAAAGTGAGCAAGAGCTCCTAGGGACACACATTACTTCAATTATGTTCCTCTGAGAAGAAATTAGTAACCTAGCCATAGCAGAGCTTGGAGAGCTTGGAAGTGCAGTGTTTCTGGGCAAATATGTGCCTGTCTTCTCTGTTACTAGACAAGGGATAACATATTTTGATGGACAACTTGCCATAGTCTTCCACAATTTGTTGATTTTAAAAATTGAAAAACCATCTGAAAGTATATAAAATGTTTGAAATATAGCCATTATGTAAGATCTTACATAACTGTGATATGGTAACCATTACTCACTGTAGAGATAAGTACTGCACTGTGATCGCACTTCTTGTGTCACTTAAAGGAGAATGTTCTCAGTGTCAAATTCTTTTGCGGTTTCTATCGTTCCACTTTTTACTGTACAGGCAGTTTGCGGTTTCTGTAAGTTGAAGGTTTGTGGCAACTCTGTTGAGAAAGTCTGTGGGCACCATTCTCCCAGTAGCATCTGCTCACTTTGTGTCTCTGTGTCACATTTTGGTAATTCTCACAATATTTCACACTTTTTCATTATTATTATATTTGTTATGGTGATCTGTGATCTTTGATGTTACTACTGCAAAAAGATTATGACTCCCTGAAGGCTCAGATGATGGTTAGCATATTTTTTTTAGCAATAAACTATCTTTAATTAAGCTATGTATATTTTTTGGACATAATGCTATTGCACACTTAACAGACTACAATATAGTGTAAACATAACTTTTATATGCATTGGGAAACCAAAAAATTCACGTGGGTCACTTTATTGTGACATATGCTTTATTTCGGTGGTCTGGAACTGAACCTGGGGTATGGCTGAACTTCAATTTGGACTATGCCTTTTTTGTATGGTTTTCTGTTGGTGGAGTCTCTAGTTGCCTTTTGTTCACGTGGCTGCCCTCTCACAGTCTTTTGTTCTCCTGCTCCAGCGTGGACTTTCTGCACTCTTCGCCTGCTGTATCGCCGTGGGGTCTCGGGATTTCCATTCACTGGGCTCAGTCCACTATTCCGAGGATTCTGTGTCTTCCTCTTTGGTGACTTATCCCTCATTTGCTGAAGTGTGCAGTCTCAGGGAACTGTCTTAAGAATGAGTCCTCACCCCACGTATTGACCATCATAGCTGGTTGGTCTGTTCTAGATTCAGAACCCTTCCGCCTTGAACTGTGATGCCAATGTTCTCTTGTCTCCCGGAATCTAGTGCTGCCAAGCAATCTGCTGTCACTCTGACCTGCCTTACTTTGGAGGTTTCTTCTCCCTAGAAGCTTTAAAGATCTTCTATGTAGTCTCAGTGTTCATGCGTTGTTGGTCTCAGGTGTTTCTCCATCCTGGAAAACTTCATTGTATCATTTATTGAAAAATGCTCTCATGTCTGTTTTCTCTAACTGGAACTCCTTTTAATCAGATTTTGACCTTTTGGACTGATTCCCTGTATTTCTTGTCTCTTTGTTCTGCTCTCTAGGAGATTTTCCAGATGGTAATTTTCAACCATTCTACTTCATTTATTTGGATACTTATTATTGTTCTGATTTTTTCCATAGCACACTTTTTTGTTTTATGAATTCAGTATTTTCTTGACTCTCTAGATCAGGGGTCCCCAAGCCCTGATTAGGACCCGGCCACACAGCAGGAGGTGAGCAGCGGGCGAGTGAGTGAGGCATCTCACTTCTGCTGCCGCTCCCCACCGCTCCCCATTGCTCACATTACTGCCTGAACCATCCCCCCCAGCCCATGTGTAGAAAAACTGTCTTCCACGAAACAGGTCCCTGGTGCCAAAAAGGTTGGGGACCGCTGCTCTAGATGTTAGAAGATAGGTGTAATGAACT
Source organism: Lipotes vexillifer (assembly GCF_000442215.2). Taxonomy (NCBI): domain Eukaryota; kingdom Metazoa; phylum Chordata; class Mammalia; order Artiodactyla; family Lipotidae; genus Lipotes; species Lipotes vexillifer. Next base: position 1,023,151 of record NW_006780802.1, on the reverse strand, counting down.
AATTCTAGAAGGCTGGTATAACCCTACCTAAAGATATGCAATTAACAAAACACCAAGAATTCTAGAATATTTTTACTTTAAGATATATAAATGCAAGAATCCTAAACAAATTAACAAATCAAATCCAGCTGTTTATTGAAAGAATAATATTATATGACCAAGTAAACTTTATCTTAGAAATACAAAGGGGGACCTTAGTAATATATTCATCCTTATTAGGTCATATGATCATGTCAAGGGATGTTGAAGAAACCACTGTTAAAATTTCACATCTATTCCTGAACACAACTGTAATAAATTAGAGTTGGAAAAATTAAAGTGAAGAAAATTTCCCTAGCATAATAATGGATTTCTCATATCAATGACTAATATTAAAATTGACCAAACATTAGGTTTTCTTATTAAAATGTTGAGCAAAAAGTCTACATGAATCACTCTTACTGTAATATATCTCTGGAATTGTTAGCTAATACACTCAAGATAACAAAAGAAAATGGCAAAGTATTATTTGCAGAAGGTAGGACTTCCCTGGTGGCACAGTGATTAAGAATATGCTTGCCAATGCAGGGGACATAGGTTCGATCCCTGGTCCAGGAAGATCCCACATGCTGCAGAGCAGCTAAGCCCATGCGCTGCAACTACTGAGCCTGCGCTCTAGAGCCCGTGAGCCACAACTACTGAAGCCTGTGCGCCTAGAGCCCATGAGCTGCAACAAGAGAAGCCACCTCACGGAGAAGCCCGTGCACTGCAACAAAGACCCAACACAGCCAAAAAAACAACAAAAAACGGTAGGACTATCCATCCTTGAATTATAATGAATTAACACAAACTCTATTCGAAATAAGACCAGTAAGTAAGGAGGCAAGTTATAAAAATCAGTGCCATAGCACTTTTCACTTACTTGATGAGCAATGATGAAAAAAACACAAACGTTCTGTGTTTATGAGACTATGAGGAAGTGTCCTCTCATACCACCACGGCACTGTATAATATTAACCTCTCTGAAGGCCAATTTTAGAGTCACCAAAGGTTCTAAAAACAGCCATAGTCTTGAATCAAGCTTCTCTACTCCTAGGCATACCAGCTAAGGAAACAGATATAAATGGAAAGATGAATGAAAAAGAAAAGGGAAGCAATTTAAGTGACAATCACGTGGGTGCTCCTTAATTATATCCAGACAACACGGAGTATCATACAGGTGTTTAGAAAGATGATGTGGATCTTTGTTGTCGTGGAAAGAAGCTCATAGCAAAGTGAAAAGGGCAGGATACAGATTAATACTTTTAAAATTATGTAGTCATATGCCTATATAAGACTAAAGTCTGGAATGACATACAACAAAGTGTGTGTGCGTTGAGAGAGAGATTTGATAACACATTATTATCATCTATGAATGTCAGATTGAAAATTGATTATTAGATTTTAGCAAGAAGAATGGTATAAAGGACCCCTTCCTTTTTAAAATTTAAGTATCCTTGAAGGTCGTGGGGTTGAGCAGGTGGGGGAGCGAGAGGAGCGGAGATGAGGCTGCTCCGGAGAACCGCTGTGGCAAGGAGCCTGATGCAGGGGGCGGTGACAGTTCTTGTCCCCTTTACAGCCTGTGTAGGATTAGTCTGACTCTAAAAGTAACAGCAATGATACACTTGCCCAAATATATAGGAGTTAAATTGCTGAATTCTACTCTGGATAAATACAAGGAATGTTATTAGCTTTGTTAAAAAATTAAGGCAAAGTCTGTTTTAACTGAGATATACCTAAACTGTAACACCTACTTTACTATAGATGAAGTATTTTAAATGTTAATATATGCCTTTCAGCATTATATATACTATATATTTAGTTCACTGACAAAAGTTTATTTTCTATTGAATAATCTGCTTACATTTTTTGAAACAACTGCCATAATAACATATAAATATTCCCCCAACAGGTATCTCCTCTCTAGTTGTGGCTATATAAAATAAAATTGGGAATTGTATTATTCTCCCTCCTTTTCACCTGCATATGAAATGCTTATCTAACTACACATCTCATGGGGGCACTAAGCTAATTACAAAAGTCTGTTTAAATCTATCCACCTATCGTTTGTTTTGCTACCTACCTGGGCCTTTTCCAAGCAGGCAGAACATCTCCAATCAGTCTGTTACCACAACTAGGATGCAGGAGATTAGTGACTATGGAGAGGGGCACAATCCGTTTACATCCTTACAGGCTGGAGAAGGATATTACTGCACAAGCAAGAAACGTGAGGCTCCCTGACCTTAATTTAGAAAACCTGCAGTTAATAATCACACTAAAGTTGGTTTTACATGCCAGACAGTTTTTGTTTCCTGTTTTTACAATTTGAGTGTCCTTTGTAGTTACCAAAATTATTTGCTAAAAGGCATATATTAACATTTAAAATATTTCATCTATAATAAAGTAAGTCTTACAGTTTAGGTATATGTGAGTTAAAATATACTTTGCATTGATTTTTTTCCCCAAAGCTAATAACAAATTCTTTGTATTTATCCAGAGTAGTATTTAGCAATTTAACTAGTGAATTATGACAGTTAATACACTGAAAACTCCTTTCTTAATTGAGGAACAAAATGGGTTTTTCACTGTAATCTGTCAACCCAAATAAAGAACATATAGATTCCACAACGGCACACTCTCACCCCTCCCAAAAAGGTCAATTGTTTTTCAAAGGAAAAGAGAACTCAGCCTGAAGCTACACATTTAGCAAGGAAAACGGGTCAAAGAACAGATGTGCAGAGCTGGGGTGGACTGGTACAGGTGATCCGGTCAGTATGCAGAGGTTCCAGTGACAGCAAACTCAACTTGGTTTCTTTTTCATAGAGGAACACTTAATGAAAACAAATCTAATTAACACCATACGCCAAAAAAGAAGTATAAGTGATCTTCTAAAGTGTGGTTAGCTTTCACTTAACATTCTACTAAAGGACCTGTATTAGCCAAACCCATCTTAACTGTTTCAATGTAACTCACTGTGTGTTCGGTAAAATGAGTTTTGTCTTCAGACACTTGTTCTCTTTTAGAGAGAGAGTGCTTTACAGTTTGTGTTTGTGTGTATGTTACTGAAATGTAGTTACTGAAATGAAATGTACAGTCTAGCTATGGAGATGATGCTCACAGAATGAAAATACAGTGCGAGTCTATATATGTATATACTGATATAGAAGAAAAGTTACAGTGGCACTTTTGGTGCCCAAAATTTTCGGTTTACTAAGTATTTCCAAGGTACTTTTGGTATTATGAAAATAGAGCTAATACTTGGAGGGGGAAAAAAAAAATCTCAAAAAGTCATGTTTGGGGGCTTCCCTGGTGGCGCAGTGGTTGAGAGTCTGCCTGCCGATGCAGGGGACACGGGTTTGTGCCCCGGTCCGGGAAGATCCCGCATGCCGCGGAGCGGCTGGGCCCGTGAGCCATGGCCGCGGAGCCTGCGCGTCCGGAGCCTGTGCTCCGCAACGGGAGAGGCCACAAGAGTGATAGGCCCGTGTACCGCAAAAAAAAAAAAAAAAAGTCATGCTTGCTACTTCCATGATAAAAGGAAAAAATATCTATTACATGGAATCAGTCTCCCTTGGGTAAGTCTAGAAGAAGAAGAAAAAACTATGGAATGAATTTGCAAAAGTGTGAAAAGATGCCTTTACCTACACCAAGGCTGCACTAAGACTGCTCTTGTAAGTTACGTCGATTTTCTAGATCTATGATACTAAACAGCCATCCCAAGGCTCTGTTGGTTACATCACGTATATTAGCATTTAAACTTTCATCTCTCTCCTCTTAAAAATATAGATTAAAAATTTAACCAGATTTTTTTTTTTTTTTTTCCCGGTACGCGGGCCTCTCACTGTTGCGGCCTCTCCCGTTGCGGAGCCCAGGCTCCGGACGCGCAGGCTCAGCGGCCATGGCTCACGGGCCCAGCCGCTCCACGGCACGCGGGATCCTCCCGGACCGGGGCACGAACCCGCGTCTCCTGCATCGGCAGGCGGACTCTCAACTACTGCGCCACCAGGGAAGCCCCTAACCAGATTTTAATGACAACAACAAAGTAAAATATTGCTCTATTCAATTTCTTATCTGCCTTTGGCATTAATAACTGTAAGGTCTCATAGAAATATTATTTAAAAAGTTAAAGGCAGTGTTGGGACTTCCCTGGTGATGCAGTAGTTAATCTGCCTGCCAACGCAGGGGACACGGGTTCGAGCCCCGGTCCGGGAAGATCTCACATGCTGCGGAGCAACTGAGGCCGTGCACCACAACTACTGAAGCCTGCGCACCTGGAGCCCGTGCTCTGCAACAAGAGAAGCCACCGCAATGAGAAGCCTGCACACCGCAACAAAGAGTACCCCCGCTCGCTGCAAACTAGAGAAAGCCTGCATGCAGCAACGAATACTCAATGCAGCCATAAATAAATAAATAAAAGTTAAAGGCAGTGCTATCTTCAGTGGAGACACTGCTATCTTCAACGGAGACACTAAGTTAGTGAACTATTCTCTCTCATCAACCAACTGAACTAAAAGTTTTGAGGCCCTTTTAAACCAATGCCTGTTTTGTAACTTTCTAAAAAGTATTTCAGTCATTTTTGTTAATCATTATATTAACAGTAATTAGAGGATCATAGTACTTAAAACATCAGTAACCATGGAACATCTTTAACCTGGTCAGCTATTTACTGATAAGGCATTATTAACTTATCTTTTACAAACAACCTTACAACAAGATAAAATGCACATCCCAGTAACATTCTTAGCAGAGGAAAAGGTATCCTTATGGTTTTCCTCCAGTAACCTAAAATAACTGGTCTCATCATGAAATAGCAAAAAAAAAAGTTACAAGATACAAGGGCTAACTTTCCACATGATCAGACTAACTCTTAAGTCGAAATCATGTAAAACATCTTACAAAAATTTTTGTCTTTAAAATGTGATTTTAAAAAGTCCTACCATATGGTAGTAAAAACATTCCTATATAATTTAAAATTCTCAAAGCAGCTCCTATCTGAAACAGAAAGAAAACAAAACCCAAGAAAAAAAATTGACAGTAATACGTATTGTTTGTTTCTAAATTAAAAGGTTATTTTTTTGGTAGTTGTGCTTATTAATCATTTTGCAGGGTTTTTAAATTGTTCATTATCAAAAAAGACCCAAAGTATACTAATACAATTGAAGAGAACATAAAAAATCTGAATCTTTGCTTTCAGTATCCTTAGATATTTTAGAGCTATAGGATTTATTTTAAAGTAAATTCGGTAAAGAATATTTACTATCATTTATGAAAATAAGGATCATATTGATGAAAATAAAGACCTCCATTTCAAGTAAACATTTACTGAATATTTAGTACATATCAGGTGCTCTATTAGGTGCTTTTATAAGATTCTCTGCCCTATATTTCTAAAGTGTTAAATCGAAAACTTTCCCGGTAAACACTGTCTTTTAAATGGTAGGTATTACTAGTCACATATAATCATATAAAATTTAAATATACATTGTTTATAGTATATATATAAATCTGTAGTTATACACTTTTAATGTATATTATATATAATTAGAAAGCTATATGCATAGAACAATTTTTTGGTTAAACAACTTGTCAAAATGAATGGTAGGTATCATCCTTGAAATAAAAACATTATAGGAATATTGCTCATTTAATTAATGCAAACCACCTGTCAACTACCTATAGCAATCTGTACTTCAGTGTTAAAAAGATCCAGCTGAAATGTAACTTCTCTAATTCTGATCAGAGAACTATTTTTTTCCCACAGCTAAAGGGGTCACTCGAAACAAAAACTAGCATTGTTTTTCTGTGATTAGGTTACAGTAGCTTAAGTCTCTAAACACCAGAATGCCTCACACAGCTGTTAATTGTAGACCAGGGGACTAGCTGACATCTGCTTCTTGCTTATTTTGTTAACGGTTCACTTCCAGGTCCTTAAAAAGATTGTAGGCTTTCTCCAAAGATAATGTTGGATGCATCTATGTCTGCCTTCTACATAGTTGGCTTATTCTGGTTTGTCACTCTCCATACAATGCAAATCTGAGTGAACTCACATCTGTCACCGATCGACCCAATTCGTGGGCAATCTTTTCCCATCGACCTGGGGTTCCTCCTGGGAACTTAACCATACTTCTTGTCAGCTGGCTGAGGTCCTCTTCTGTCCATTCCGGTGCCTGCAAAACATTAAAGAAAAAAAATAATTCAGAGAGTGTTTGCCAAAACATTTAATAAACCTGTGAAACCAAGTATTGGCATTATGCTTTCTGCAAAAATAACAATGTCAAAATGTATCTACTAGTTTAGGTGAAGGTCTGAGTTGCATATTTAACATTAGAATGCAAAGTTCCCGCAGCCTTTTAAATACTCCAACGTACACCAAATAATAAAGAAATACTGTGAACCCAGGCTCTTAAAGACATTAAAAAAAGAAAGACAGTTGTTTTGAAGTGCACTGTGTCACTAATGCTCACAAATGCCTCATGTGAGCTTACCACAGAAGGTCTCGAAGTTTTTAAGAAAAATGATTAAAAAAGCAAAAAACTTTATAAGTGTAAATGAAAATGTGAACAAGTAAATGGACTGATTCAGAATCAGAACCGAGACAAAGATGTATTTTTTGTTCATTCTACGTAACGATATTTAATTCTAAAAAGCATGTATTTTCAAGAAGTTAATTTATTAAGTGCTAGCATTTTGTAAAACTTGAGAACAGAAATTAGAAACTCCTGCAGCCAAGACTTAAACCACCCGTTCCATGCAAAGCAACACTTCCTTTTTGAGAAGGTAAATAGCTTCTAAAAGTTGATCAAATTATTAAATTGAATAATAAAATACCTTAAAGATTATAAAAATCTTTTTCTGCAAAAGCCAAAATTCTCAGAGCAAGCATATTCTCTGCATTTTATTCAGCATTACCACTTGGTGAAACCCAAAGTTGAGCAAAGCAAAAGAAACCATCATCAAATAACAATTATTTTACATTACAGCACTAAACTATTTCCTACCAGAGGCAGTAGCCACAATGGTACAACACAAGACTCTAGGAGTCAGCAGAGAGATGGAGGAAGCCACCTTATTTTCCTTTAATTAGAAAGAAAGAAAAAAAGAAAAAAGGAAGGAAACCTCTGAGACAAATACCTTTTCTAATCACTGTTTCCGATAATGAACAGGCATACATCAGGCCGTATGCATTACAGGACCATCAGCACAGACAACAGCCAGAGGTGAGTGACCCCAGGGACTATCTCCACAGCTACAGCAAAGCTTCTCCCTGACACTAATCCTCCCTGTCATTCTCCCACTGTGCTCTAACCACACTGACATCCGCCTGCCTCACTGCAAGCTTAAGGGGGCCCTTCCTGACTTTTTACTGTCTCCCCCAATCAATGGTTCAAGCGTGCTCTTTTCACCATGTCCAAATGGCAGCTTCACTCATAATCAAAGTGCACTGCCCCTGTTAAAGGGCTTTCCGAAAGGCTCTCCCATTTGCATTCATTTGCAAAGCAAACTACTTTTATTCACTTTGTTCTGCTATCAAGAATGTTCCCTGAAGCAGATAAATTGGCATAAATACAACCTGCCACTTAAGAGTCAGTAAATAATAGCCAATAGTAGGGAGGATTTTATCAATCATTCTATTTTGTATCCACTAAAAGCTGAAAGCCTCAAACATATTCATCAGTACAACCCTTACGAAACATGCATAAATTCCCTTCTATAAAAAGGTAGCCTACACTGAGTATGGTCGGAATTTCCTTGATGTTTAATGAATATCAGAAATCTAATTCTCCATATCAGATAATTAAAAAATTTACACTGAAGGTTTTTTACTTTTTGCTTGTTTGTTTTTACTTAGGGGAAAAAGCATTATTCAGATATTATTTAGACGGACATAAGTGGATTTTCTAGGAAATCACTTTTGCTAAAAAGCTGAAACTTGAATAACTATACCAATTGGCTTCAAAATGCAAAAGTTACGAAGCATTTAAATATAAGCTTATAGTACAAGGTCATACATAAACAGCATTAAGCTGACGCTGCACAGAGATAGAGTATTCCAACCATATAGTATATCAGTGCAATTTCACACTCAATCAGATCTTATTTCTGCATTAATTATAACACATTTTTGTAGCAAACAAAATTGTCTAAAATGTCAATAATATAAGCCATTCTTTCACAGAGTAAACTAATTCTTTAATCTATTTTTAATAGATTGGCCTTCCAAATATGCTGCATATATCAACAATGGGCATTAAGAATCAATCTAATTTAATTCCTTGTGAATGAGTCTAAAAGGATAGTGTCACTTTTTTCTGGAAAGGAAAAGATTTAAATCAAATATTTGGATGAATATCCTGAAAAATCATCTACTTCCTTGAAAATCCTTTTAGTTTCACTGTTATTTTACAGCCATGATTTTATTATTAATATTAAAAAACTAGATCAATAATAACTGGGACCATAATCTGAAATCTTTGAAAGAATCCTTTTAGCAGTTCATTATTCTCTCTCTTCCAGCTGTACGGCACTTTGGTGAATGTGTACTTCCTCAGCAATAGTTGGTTGTGTCTTTAGAAGCAACAGAGCCTACTGTGATCCAGCTAATGCAGCAGCCATGAGGGTGGCCTTGGTGTGAATGTATTCTCCTTGCTCTAATCTGGAGCCAACTGTAGCTCTGAAAGTCAAATGAATGCATACGCATACCGCTTTGCCACTTAAAACCACGTGTGTCCAATATTACTGAGACACTGGGCCAAAAATTCATCTCTACTGTAAAGTAATGGAAGACACCCCATGGGGTGGGGACAGCTGTTGTGACTACACAAGCATTCCAATTTTGCATCAGAAAAGCCCCGCTCTGGGAATAAATCTCCATACTGAATAAAAAATAAAAAGTTTTCAAATTATTTAATACATTTATGTAATGACCCCAAAATATATCTGCTAAAGTAAGAGCTGATATAACATTTAAATTGTATTCTCTCTACCCCTTTGGGATAGATTTTTGTCATAAAACTAGCTAATGTTCAAAGATTCAGTGCCTTTGAAAATCCTTAATATTCTTGGGGGATAGGAGTTGGAGGCTGTAGGGGAAAGCACACTGTACCTTTAAAGTAACCTATACATACCTTTCCCCTCACAGAGTTAGACGGTAAAATGTTAATTACAAACTGTCATGCAATTTATTTGGTACTGAAAACTTATGACCCAATTAAAAGGAAAAATTTAAATGTACTTATTTACTGCATTTTCATACTTTGTTGAAACTGCCTAATAAAGAATATTTCTGTTGAAATGACTTATTAATGATCCTTATTTATGTAATTACAGACCTTACAATTTTGGATTCAACAATTTTTAATAGATTCAGCTCAATTCATGAATTCTCAAATTTTACCTAAGAAATAATATCCTTACTTAGCATCACCCAGTTAAAATATCACATATGCATCTAATAATGTGGATGGTATATCTAATGATCGAATAATCTGCTACCCTCTAATTCTACATTCTGTACTGACATTTTGTTTTAGAACATGCATTTGGCTTTCAGCTATACAATTTTCATTTCCAATTTGAAAATTGAGCAGTTAACTGACCTTGACTATATATGTGGATAAATGGTATATTAAAAAACGCAAACAACAAAATTAAAAACAAATCACCTCGGGGCTTCCCTGGTGGTGCAGTGGTTGAGAGTCTGCCTGCCGATGCAGGGGACACGGGTTCGTGCCCCGGTCCGGGAAGATCCCACATGCCGCGGAGCGGCTGGGCCTGTGAGCCATGGCCGCTGAGCCTGCGCGTCCGGAGCCTGTGCTCCGCAACGGGAGAGGCCACAACAGTTAGAGGCCCACATACCGAAAACAAACAAACAAACAAACAAAAACAAATCACCTCTAATGTCTTTTCACTCTTAGGAGGAGAAACTCTTCTTTGAAGAAAACTTGCAACTCATCCTAAGCTATTATTATAGTGTTGTGATCCTTTAGCAGCAGTCGTCGTAACCAGAAAGGTCTTCCCATCTACGATTTAGCTACCTTGCCAAAAGAGGGATCCCCTCTGGACCAGTGATCCTAAAATGTGGTCTGGCGCCAACCAGCAAACGACTTTGTTACCCACCTGTGACAAAGCTCAGACACAGCAGTTGACCGCTGCCACCACAACCAAGAGCAATCAGCAGGCTCTTCCTTTAGAGACTATAAACCAGTTGGGTTAGTTGTCAAACTAGCATGGTGCGTCACATGAAGTGCGAGCTGCAATCTCGTTCGGCGAAACAGGACTACAGCTTGGTCAGCAGTAGCCGGAAATAATTTTTAAAACCTGGTCGTTCACTATAGATAATTTGAGAAGCACTGCTCAAGACAATGCAGATAGTTCAAATTCCTTCTTACCTCCTTTTTTTTTTTAGGAGCAACAGTAAATACTTGGAGCTCTTGAGAAATGGACACAAAGATGTTTGATCCATTCCTTTCCAAAATATTTTATGCCACTAAGTGTTGGGGGGGACTTGGCATGTAGTAGAAGATTACACCAGGTACAGGGAACAGCAAATTGCAGAGGCCTGAAGTGGGAGCACATCTAGGATGTTTAAGGAACAGCAAGATGACCAGGGTGGCCAGAGCAAAGCAAGCCAAGGTGGCAGGGGGAGGAGGTGAGGTCAGAGGGGCAAGGAGGTAAAATCACAGAAGGGCTCAGAGGCCATCACAAGGACTCTGACTCATTTACTCTGCCTGACACCAAGCTACTGGAGAGGTTTTTTTCCCTTCAGTTGGTGGAGAGCTTATTTACAAAAGGGGCTATTTACAAAGGTGTGAGTGGAGGGGAGCCACAAGAGCTAGTGCACTGACAGTCCTGACCGCTCAAACCTGCAAGAGAAGACGCCTAGAGTCAGCCTGCTTACGAAGTGAGAGTGAAATCAGGTGCAGGGCAGCAACTGGCCTGAGATGACCACATCCAGAGCCACAGCTAATTAGGTTTGTGATAATTTACTGCACAGGCCCCAGAGTTGATAAGGAATAATATCAGGGTGCGATAAGAATCTCTGAAGTCTTTAATGACAGTACTCATCTCTGCCTTTTTTATTCCTTTACTCTCCTGTGGGGATTCAGAAAGGAGTAATGATAAATAAATGTGATCAAGGGGATATATTTACCCAGAAGAATATGATTTTACGTGAAAGATTTGTGAAGTCTTATTTAAAACTATGATATACATTATTCAAATTCTAACCTAAAGAGGACGTACCAGAATCATCTATTCATGGTAATTTAATATTGAAATGTAGAGCTGACACCATCATACGATGTTTGACTGCCGATAGCTTTGAAGCCTCCCCTCTCCCCTCCCCCTTGTGCCCCACATCTGGGTACGGCCTGAAGGAAGCCTGGGAGGCTGAAACCTCGCACGTCCCTCAGTCCCTCCGTGTGTACGAGAACCCTCATCCCAGCCCCACCCCAACCGCAATAAAAAATCCCAAACCAGCCTCCTTTTCTTTCTCAGGTAATTTTTGGGCCAACATGGAAAGCTTGCCCTGTTTTCCCCAGAAAGCCTCATTATATAATCAACCTTTTGTACAATCTTGGGGGGGGAGGGTGTGTGTGTGTGTGTGTGTGTGTGTGTGTGTGTGTGTGTGTGTGTGTGTGTGTGTGTGTGTGTGTGTGTGTGTCATTATCAGTCCTGACACTGGAACCAAATTTTGGGTATGGAGGTGGTAATGCTGTCCCTGCAAGGTGGCCACAGCAGTTGACACTGGGAGCAGGATGTCTAGAGGGGGGCGACCACCACCCGGGGTTATCTTCTCTTGCTTTGGTTTGCTGACTGGATCTGCTGCCTGGTGCTGCATTTGCTGAGTCCTACCAAGCCTCTGTCATAGATTTAACCTACCTAAGTTGGAAGCGTCACAGATTGATGTTCACAGAGAAGAGTATGGGATCAGGGAGCGCCTTTAAGTAGCCTTGGGTTGTGTGTCTCAGCCCAGACTCATCTGTGTCTTAGACTGAGTTGTGTGTCTTGATTTATGGACTCAGGAGAAAGACTCTTAACTTGTGAGATACTGCTTGTGTGTCTCAAGCAGGTGGTGTTGGCCCTGTTCTAAAGAGGGCTCAGGGGAAAGAGCTTGTTTAGGCCCACTGGGTAGTCACCTGTATGGAGGAACAGCGGTCCCTATTTGAAGAGCAGTTGAATTACTGAGATTCATACTCCTAAAGGCAGATGGCTCACTAGGACCCTATAAGATACTTTTGCTGCTTCTGCTGCCTATGTCTCTGTTGCAAAAAAGACCTTGATCCTCAGGGTTACAGAGAAGAACACCCCTGGCATCCCTGTGGCACAGCCAAGTTGTAAATTCAACCGCTGTCATGGCAAAGGACGCTAACCCTGACAATACTGATTGGAGGCTTTCTGGAGGAAGAAATTTATAAATATGAGCAGGGCAGAGAAGACCTCCCTGAAGTACACCCAGTAACCACCACCACCAAAAAACCCCAAACCAAAACAAACAAACCTACAGGGTGAGCACACTGGTCTGCGAGGGCTGCCGTAACTGAGTTGCTTAAACAACAGAAGTCTATTTCTTCACAGTTCTGGAGGCTAGAAGTAGGAGATCAAGGTGTCATCAGGGTTGATTTCTGATGAGACCTCTCTTTCTGGCTTGCACATGGCCTTTGCTGTGTGTGTGCCCACGCAAAGGGAGGGAAGATCCCTGGCCTCTCTTCCTCTTCCGA
>NW_006780802.1:993343-1010354 GCF_000442215.2 Lipotes vexillifer | reverse complement strand
CTTCCGATAAGGACACCAGTCCTATCAGATTAGGGCCCTGCCCGTATGACCTCACTTAACCTTAATTAATCACCTCCTTAAAGGCGCCATCTCCAAGTACAGTCATGTGAGGGTTGGAACTTCCGAGTATGAAGTTGGGACATAATTCAGTCAGTAACAAGGAGGAAACAAACAAAAACTGAAATGGAAGTCTGTAACTTGGCCCAATTGGTAACTGAAATTTTACTAAAAGAATTTCTACAACAAAAAGATTAAAAGGGCAGATTGGCTTTTGTACCTCTATAACACTGGTTCTGAATTAGTTTAACGTTTGCTGAAACACAGCAGTTGGATAACCTTCATGGCCTTAATCAATAACAGGGCTCAAATTACAGTTACACTGGGCATCCCACTCAATTTAAATAAGGTACCCCCTATAATCTTCGGGCAGTTACTAAACATGATAAAGAGGACAAACAGGTATGCCTTACGTTAACCACAGGAACTACTGTCTTGCCTAAATTTCTTGTGATCACAGTACCCATTGTCCTAAAATGTGCCAGTGCTCATGGACTCTCTGACTCAACAAGTAGTAAATATTTGTCACAAATTATCTTGATAAAATGGAGCCCCATGAACCTCTTCTTCCCCCATTAAAATAGTTAATATGGCCCAATGTAAATTAAAACAGAGTCTTTAATGGTTGAAACCCTTTAGACAAGATGTACTTAGAGAAGTGGTGAGTATCCCCACTGCTTTGCCATTTAACAGCCCAGTTCACCCTGCTCTTAAAGTTGGGAAGAATGAATGTGGCTCACAGTGGATTACCCATGAGCCTGGATTGCTGTGGGCCTCGTTAAGGTCCCTGTAGCCAGTACTACTGAATTTACCAAATTCATCCAGTCAGCAAATGGTAAATATTTTGCTATTATAGAATTTGTTGAATATCTTTTGTTCAGTGCCTATTTCAACAGCCTCTTGACTGCAGTTTGCCTTCCCCTCCAAAGGGCTATGACATACTTTACCCAGCTCCCAGGGCCGGTAGCTCACAGCCCTGTCATTGCACGCAATCTCTGAGGGCAAGACCTTAACTACATCCTTCTTTCTCTAGGGACACAGGTATGACATTACCCTGATGATTTCCTCTTTGACACACTCGTTCGGGACATACAAATAATACAAGGTGCTCACAAAAAGAGGATGGGCCACTGCCTCACACACAGGGTACGGCCCCCCTGCCACCTCGATGAGATTCCTGAAAATTATTTGGGAAACTGAAGGCTGCTCTCTCTGTGACACTGTCAAGAAACAGCTGTTGACTCTCAGCACCCACAACTTCTTTTAGGCTTTTTTTTGTGTTCTGAAGGAAACATATTTCTCATTTACAACTTGTACACAAGCCCGTTTATGCTGTTACTTGCAAATTAGCTCACTTTGAATGAGGCCCCCTCTAACAAAGGGCTCTAGAATCTGTCCCAATTGCAAAATAACAGACACTCCTGTTACTGCCCCCCAGAGACTCCTTCACTGTAGAGGTTTTGGCAACCTTCTCTCTGAGTTAGAATACCAGTTGTATACAACTAATCACTTTAAAATGTTAAAACCATAAATATTTGGACTGCTAAAATTAAACTTTTGGTCTTTTAAAGAAACTGCTTAAAAAATGAAAAAGAAAGCCACAAACCAGGAGCAAATATTCACAACCCATATCAGAAAACAAGATTTGTATCGCAATTTGTTTATCTATTCTCCTACTGATAAACATTTGGGTAGCTGCCGGCTCTGGGTTACTATGTATTATGAATACAGATGCTATGGATATTTGTGTATAACTCTCTTAGTGGTCATGTGTCTTAATTTCTCTTGGATAAATACCTACTGGTGGAATCGCTAGGTCACAGAGAAAGTATACATGTCACTTTATAAGAAACTAGATAAGTATTTTTCCCAAGTATTGTTTTGCACTCTAACCAGCGACAACTGAGGGTTCTTGTTGCTCCAGATCCTCACCCACACTTGATATCACCAGTTATTTTATTTATTTTAAAAGAATAATCAGGAATTTATTTATTAATTTAATTTTATTTAATTTTACTCTTTGGCCATGCCATGCAGCATGTGGGATCTTAGTTCCCCAACCAGGGATCGAACCGGTGCCCCCTGCATTGGAAGGACAGTCTTAACCACTGGGACTCCAGGGAAGTCTCCAGTTATTTTGACTGTTCTGGTGGGAATTAAATGTATCTTATTGTGGTAATGATTTGCATTTCCCAGATAACAAATGATCTTGAGTATCTTTACATGTGTTTAAAGACCAACTGAGTATCTACTTTTGTGAAGTATATGTTCATCTGTTAACTGGGTTTTGTCTTTTTATCAGTCAGTTGTAAGAATTCTTTATATTCTGTGGACACAAGATCTTTGTCAGATATATGTTTTGTGAATATTTTCTTCCAGTCTGTAACTTACATTTTCATTTAAAATTCTTCAACTTTTGAAGACTTACCTAATTCCCATATACTCTTTATCTAGCTAACTACAATGCTAATAGCTTATGTAACCACTGTGGTTACAAGCCTCCAAGATGGTCCTCAGTGAATTCTACCTCCTTGTTCAGTCCCCTTCCACAGTGCCTAGAGCTGACCTGTGTAACTAACAAGATACTGTAGGAATGGCAGTGTGTGACTTCCAAGGATAGTTTATAAAAGACACTGCCGCTTCTGCCTTGCTGTCTTTGGGATCACTTGGCTCTGAAGGCCAACTGCCCAGTTGTGAGGGCATTCAAGCAGCCCAACAGACAGGCAGTGATAGGAAGAGACAGTGTCTCCCTCAAGATCAAGGGGCAAGCATTCTTACTGTCTGCTATAGTGAAGATAATTGCCTTCCTCTGGAGAAAAGGACAGCCTGCTTATTGCCTGTTATAAAAGATTTGGGTTCCTTAAGCTCAGGATTCCTCTTCTGTACCACAACCCATTGGTTGCAGAGGGGGGTCATCTGTCCCTCTGCATTGCTCTGGGGGAACTGGGCTCAGGGAACCTGCAGAAAAATGCTGATTCTCTAGCTACTGCTATTGCTGTGAGTGACAAACTGTCCTTTACCTCTGACTGACGAGTCTCATGTCTTCTACCAGCATCCATGAAACTGTGGCAGGCTAACTTATGTACTTGCAAGTGGGGTTGAATCTCTAATTCCTTATAGTTTTGGTGACAAGGATAGGATTCTGACAGAGACATGACTTTCTGAAAGAGGAAGGATGAGAGCCTTGCAGAGACTTGAGGGAAGGCCTTGGGAATCTGCAGTAAACATGTTGACCAAATCATACAGTCAGTTATGGAAGCAAATGGCCCTTCCTTTCACTGTCTATTACTGAGGGTGAACTGCGGAGGTGGCTGCAGGCTGAACACCAGGAAACAGGTTCAAGACACGTGCCTCAGAGGTGTCCTCACTGCTGCTAAATCTCTTCTGGGCTGGGGCACTTCCTTACCATCCTGTTAATCAGCCTCAGGTGTGTCCCACGGTAACAACCAGGAGATTCATTTTAGTACTGTTGCCTTTCAGGCAAAAGGTTCTGCTCAGACAATTACAGAGACCCATATCTATAATGACCATGAAAGGAGAGAAATTCATGGGCATAAATCAGGCCAGTCATTAGAACCATGTCTGGTTTACTTGGGAGTTGAGGGGGCGGGGTGTGTAATGGTCTTAAGGACAAATGGTATCAGCTGGGCTGTCTTTCTTTCCTACAGTCTATCTTGTCCACCTCAAGTCTATTTGGAAATGACAGTAAAAGGTCTCAGAGGTTTTGGAAGTGGGTCATGGCTGCTTTTATCCTTTGAGGAGGTCTCCCAGAGACAGATAAACTCTTGTAAGAAACCAAGAATGAGGCCTGGCTTAGTATTCAGGTTCTTATTACCTCAGATTGGATTTAGAATGCTGATGTAAGTGACCAACTAGAGAATGAGAAATTAACCCAAAGAAACTTAGGTAAATTTTTGTGGTCAGCCTACCACCCTGGAAAACTCCCCTAGCCCTTATGTAGAAACTGAGTGAGAATTAAGAGATGTTAGTGATGGGAGAGCAACTGCTCTGGATTAAGATGGACTTGGCAAAGAAGGTCACCATTGTGCAAGCCTGAGTCAGCCAGTGGCAACCCCATGACCTCAGCTAGAAAGCCCTGTGGCTATGGTACTGAGTCAGAGAGTTCTCAAAGCTGAAATAGATGGTATCAGCCATGAGGACCTCACCACCTGATTGCACGTGGTGTGATCACGGGTCACCCAAAACAGTGGAGTTGCACTTGGTTTGTGCAGCTCAGAATTAAAAGCACCTTATCCAAATCTTTGAGTACTGGAGATAGTATGTGTCTCATTTCAGCACTCTACCTGGTACTTTATACGGACTAAACTACTTATCACAGTACTTTGAAGGGACTCAGACCAGCAGGCTGCAGACACGCTGTCTGCTTTTGAAGTCCCACATCTTCATGACTCTTTTGGGAGGTAAGTCTCTATGACTAATGACCCTGTGACCTGGAGCCTATGACAAAGGAAAACAGCCTTGACCTGGAGGCGTCTCTTGGGTTTTGGACTTGCTGCCTCCCTGACACAGCTATCAGGTAGGCACACCACCCCCTTTTTTGGGGGCCTCATTGCACAGCATGTGGGGTTTTAGTTCCCTGACCAGGGATCAAACCCGTGCCCCTTGCAGTGGAAGCGCAGAGTCCTAAGCACTGGGCCACCAGGGAATTCCGAGGTGCCCCTTTTTGAAAAGCAACTACTAGCTTGCTGTTGAACTATTTTCAAAAAGAATGCCTGGTTTAAGGAAGCCTTGTGACTCTCCAGTCTGATATTCCCATTTTGGGGTGAGTCAATGCAGATTCAATGACTCGTAAGTTGGGGGGGCCTAACAAGCTTTGCTTGTTAAATGGAAACGGTAAGTTCAAGAACACAGCTGGCCTCGGCCCACTGGCATCCGGTCTCTACATGAAAAAGTGGCAGCTCTCCCTTTGGGAGAGACTTTTACTCTATTCCACCATCTGAAGCAAAGCTGCTGGCTCAGTGGGGCCCTCAATTCACAAAGGTTCCATTAAATGCCTGGGCCTTGTTCACTGATGGCTGGGCTAATCAGAAACCTGACGGTATCCAACCTCAGTACCAGCTATGAAAAAACAAAACAGATTTCGCTGTGTAGAGAGAGTAGAGCCGGGGGCGGGAGGCGGGGTGCTTCCCCACCACTGACACTTTTCCAGGTTACTGAGTTGCCATTCCCATCTGATCAGCCACATCATTATGGCTCTTGAAGGGGATCTTTGCCATTTTTTCAGCTCTCCAGACCATTCACGGTCTGTCAACAGTACACCTTTTATTGCAAAAGCCACTCAACAGCCACTCAAGAGTTACTGTATCTGATGGAACTCAAAAATTGATCTAGAAAGGTTTGACTCTATCTCCCTCACCTCCTCCAGGTCTTTACACCTTAGTAATAAAGCAGTTTGGTCACTAAATGTCACTTTCTCTAGAAAGGAATCTTAGCTAGTTCCTGGGTAATGGGTAATGATTAGGATGAAAGGAGAGGCGGGTTATAGAGACGTATTTAGAAAATTTGGGATTCCCACCTGATTCTGGCATGATGCTTCTTTCCCTTATGACAACCCCAGCCCAGTCTGGCTGGTATACCTTCTGGGTGGCAGTCCAGCCAAAAGGGGGAATAGGCGTTTCAACCTCGATTCTGGTTCAGCTACCTGGATTCTCTTGTTAGAGTCACATGGTCCTAGGTCATGATCACTTAGTTGAACATACTTGTCACCAATACAGTGCAAAGTGGGGGGATCTAATGGAACTCTGTAAGATGTATAAAAATGACTTTTTCCTCTTGTACTTGACCCTTCTGGGAAAAAGATCTTGGTACAAGGTCAGGGGTGAATGGGGGAAGAAAAGGTGAAGCTATAGCTTCTGGAATGAGATACCCCAATTTTGTGGCAATGGAGGGAGAATAACAATCTCAAAACCTGGAAAGGGAACAGCTTAGATCCTGAGAGATATGGGGAAGGGAGGAGTGTTAATAATTTTGTCTTTCAGAATAGACCCTGGAACCTTCCTCATGAAGGAAAACTCCGTGGTGCTGCTCTCTCAAACTGTTCCAAGTGCCTTAAATTTAGCTGGCTGTACCACAATCTGATTATTATTGCCTTAAATATTTCTGACAATGCCATTAAAAATAGCAGATGGCCCAGATCCTGTATATCCCATGCTAAACATACATCAGCACCTTTGAGTGTCATCTCTATCCTCATCCCCATGGCCATCACACTCAATCATTCTGTGGGGAAGAAAAATGTGACTTGGCTGGTGGCACTGACCAACATGACAGGTTGGGCTGACGACTTCAGGTAATTGCTCAACAAAACAAGGACTAGCCTCCATTATTAAAAGTGAACTGGCCCAGCTGAGAGGTGTGTAGGATGCAGGGTCAACTTGTTCCTCCCGACTCATAGAAGTCTCATATGTAATATACTACCACTGCCCTAATAATTGTAAATAAACGTTCTTTACAGGGTCATCATGTGCACGCACCTCAGGACTACACTTTGGTACAGAAGCAAGCCATCTTTTTTTCATTTATTCCTGAAAATACAATGACTTGCACCCTGGGAGTAGTCATAAGAGACATTCGAGTGTTTAAGGAAACACCACCAGCAGGTTATGTAGCCCTCAGAGGACTGAGAAGATCCCTCCGAAATGAGGGATAACTGACCTATAGTTCATGTGCTCATTGAGGAAGGTATCCCTACAATGGGAATCATCTAATTTTAAAAGGTGGTATGAAATTTGTTCCTGATTATTTGAATTGACCAATTACACTACCTACCATGGTGGTGGAAGACACTCAGATCAGCCTCAACTTTCTGGCCAGGGTTGTTACTGGTGACCCAACTGCCACAGATTTCTCCTATGGGCCAGGGTGGAAGCTTGCTAAAGCATCCTGCTATACCAGAGGCTTGGGGAACTGGCTTAAAAATGCTGATATTCTAGCTACTGCTGTTGCTGTGAGTAATAAACTGTCCTTTATCTCTGACCAGGAGTCTTATTCTTCTATCACCATTCATGAAACTGTGGCAGGCTAACTTGTTAGTCTACAAATAGTGTGAAATTGTAGACCCTTCACAGTTGTTGACAGTATGTACCTTTTCATTTTCTTAATGGTACCTCTTGAATGACAGAAGTTTTTAATTCTCATGAAGTCCAATTTATCAGTGTTTTCTTTTATGGTTAGTGACTTGAGTGTCCTGTCTCTAAAGGCTTTACCAATCTCAAGGGTAAGGTAGGGGTCAAGGTTCATTTCCTATTTCACAGTTGCTCCAATACCATTTGTTGAAAAGTCTACATTCTTTCCCCTTCTGAATTGCCTTGATATCACTGTCAAAAATCAGTTGACAGACTGCAGAGAACAAATGTATGGAAACCAAGGGGGAAAGGGGTGGTGGGAGGGATTGGGAGACTGGGATTGCCACTATACATTATTGATACTATGTATAAAATAGACAACTGATGGGAACATACTGTATAGCACAGGGAACTCTACCTAATGCACTGTGGTGACCTAGATGGGAGGGAAGTCCAAAAGGGAGGGGATATCTGTATGTGTATGGCTGATTCATCATGTTGTGCAGTGCAGGCAAACACAACAGTGTAAAGCAACCACACTCTAATAAAAATTAAAAAAAAAAAAGACAAAGGAGAGAAACAAAGAGAAGTCAAGAAGAAAAGGAATGTAATCACTAAAGGCAAATATAAACATTTTATATTCTTAAAAAAAATCAACTGACTGTATGTATGTGTCTACTTCAGGGCTCTTTTAATGTTACATTGATCTATTTATCTATTGGATACCATATAATTTCCATTATAAGATAAGGAAACTGTAGTGTTGTGCTAATTTTTTTAAAGATGTAGCACATCACAACATTTTTTTGGGGGGGGGGAAATGAAAATTATTTTAAATTACAAATAAATATTCCACCTATTTAAATCTTTATCCCTGCTTGTGGAATAATGCTATATAGTCTGCAAAAGGACCTAAATCAGGACCTGGGGTCTTTGTTGTCTTTTATAGCTACACCTTTCTAATGCTCTACAAAACTTATATCCTGTCTTACTCTTCCTGAAATAATAACACTATCATCACCTATAAGGTTAGGGAATTGGCAAAAAGATGTAATAATTTTCTTAAGGCCACCTAGAAAGTCAATACAAGAAGCCAAAGATTCAAAGTTCTTAAAGAAAAAAAAAGTATTCTGGATAAAATTATAAATGATTAAGACCCAACATTTACTATATTATTTACTAAGATTATATAAAAGATATGTGTGAGTATGCATTTACTATATTATTCAAAAGAAAGACTCTTTGAAAATGAGCATTGGTAAATTTATGTTAGAAAATCTTTGTGCTGTCATTATTACTTGTTCTCTATTGTTTTTTTTCAATGTTGAAAAGTAGGAAAAGCTTTATAAAGAATTACATTACTATTTACTACCTAAAACTTTTTTTTGAGAAAAATGAATAGTAAAGCATAGAAAATCAAAGTTAGATATATATACTATTAGACTACTTAGGATAAAGTTATATCATATTTAAGATTAACATGATGTTAACAGAAAAATTTTAGAACATGACACTGGCTTTGATTTAAGACCTCATGAAAAAGCAGTACAAATTAGTTTTTTTTTAGTTTTGGAGGACATGCATTAGCCCACCAGCTTGTCAGTCACGCTTTGAAATTCAAGCTTAAAAAATGTATTGGGGACTTCCCTGGTGGCACAGCGGTTAAGAATCCGCCTGCCAATGTAGGGGACACGGGTTCAATCCCTGGTCTGGGAGGATCCCACATGCCGCGGAGCAACTAAGCCCGTGTGCCACAACTACTGAGCCTGCGCTCTAGAGCCCACGAGCCACAACTACAGAGCCCGTGCTCCACAACAAGAGAAGCCACCGCAAAGAGAAGCCTGCGCACCACAACAAAGAGTAGCCCCCACTCGCCGCAACTAGAGAAAGCCCGTGAGCAGCAACGAAGACCCAATGCAGCCAAAAATAAAATAAAATGAAATCTTTAGGAAAAAAAAAGTATTGATTTACTACTGACATAATTAAAATTATATCCTCTTGCTGGATTAACCCCTTTATCATTATGTAATACTCCTTCTCTGTCTCTTATGATAATCTTTGTTTTAAAGTTTACTTTGTCTGATATAAGTATAGTTACCCCAGCTTTCTTTTGGTTTCCATTTGTATAGAGTATCTTTTCCCATCCCTTCACTTTCAGTTTATGTGTGTCCTTATATCTGAAGTCAGTCTCTTGTAGTCAGTGTATTGATGGGCTAATGCATGTCCTCCAAAACTATAATTAAGAATTATAGTTGACCCTTGTACACCATGGGTTTGAACTGCATGGGTCCACTTACATGCAGATTTTTTTCAATAAATATGTACTACAGTACTACACAAAACACAGTTGGTTGAATCCACAGATGTGGAACTGGGGATACGGACGCCTGATTATAAAGTTACATGCATATTTTTCACTGTGTGAAGGGTTGGCACCCCTAATCCCCATGTTGTTCAAGGGTCAACTGTAATACCAATCCTTCTCTAACTCTTCCAAGAAACAGAGAACACTTTCAAACTCATTTTACAAGGCCAGCATTACCCTGATACCAAAACCAGACAAGGAAGCCATAAGAAGAGAAAATTACAGGCCAATATCCCAGATGAACACAGGTGCATTTTAAAATCCTCAAGAAAATATAAGCAAACCAAATTCATTAATACAGTAAAAGTATCATACACCATGATCAAGTGGAATTTATTCCAGGGATGCAACAATGGTTCAACATGTGCAAATCAATGTGATACACCAACATTAACAACATTGGTTTGTTAACAACATTAACAAAATGAAGGATAAAAATCATATAATCATCTCAGTAGATGCAGAAAAGGAATTTGACAGAATCCATAAATATCTATTTATGAGAAAAACTCTCAAGAAAGTGAGTACAGAGGGAATGTACAACATAATAAAGGTCATATATGACAAGCCCATAGCTAACATTATACTCAATGGTGGAAAGCTGAAAGCTTTTTCTTTAAGATCAAGAACAAGACAGGGATGCCAAGTCTTACCACTTTTATTCAACATAGTATGGAAAGTCCTAGCCAAAGCAAGTAGACAAGAAATAAATTGCACGCAAACTGGAAAATGCATGTAAACATGTAAAACTGTCACTTTTTGCAGATGATATATGATATAATATATAGAAAACCCTAAAGACTCCACCAAAAGACTGTTAGCACTAGTAAATTCAGTAAAGTTTCAGGAAACAAAATCAATTATAACAATCTGTTGTGTTTTTTTGTTTTTTTGTTTTTTTGCAGTACGTGGGCCTCTCACTGTTGCAGCCTCTCCCGTTGCGGAGCACAGACTCCAGACGCGCAGGCTCAGCGGCCATGGCTCACGGGCCCAGCTGCTCCGCAGCATGTGGGATCCTCCTGGACCAGGGGACAAACCCGTGTCCCCTGCATCGGCAGGTGGACTCTCAACCACTGCACCACCAGGGAAGCCCTGTTGTGTTTTTATACACTAGTAATGAACTCTCAGAAAAAGAAATTAAGAAAACAATCCCATTTACAAAAAATAAAATACCTAGGAATAAATTTAACCAAGGAGGTGAAAGATCTGTACACTGAAAACCGTAAGACATTAATGAAAGAAACTGAAGAAGACACAAATAAATGGAGAGACAGTCTGTGCTCATGGATTGGAAGAATATGTTAAAATGTCCATACTACCCAAAGCAATCTACAGATTCAATACAGTCCAATGGCATTTTTCACAGAAATAGAAAAACAATCCTAAAATTAGAGTGGAACCACAAAGGACCCCCAATAGCCAAAGCAATCTTGAGAAAGAAGTACAAAACTGGAGGCATCGTGCTCCCTGATTTCAAATTATATTACACACCTACAGTAATCAAAACAGTATAGTATGAGACAACCTACTGAATGGGAGAAAATATTTGCAAATGATATTACTGATAAGAGATTAATATCCAATACATATAAATAGCTCATAAAACTCAACATCAAAAAAACAACCCGATTAAAAAATGGGGCAGAAGAACTGAACAGACATTTTTCCAGAGGAAATGCAGATTTTTCATATGCAGGCCAAGAGGCATATGAAAAGATGACCAACATCACTAATCATTAGGGAAATGCAAATGAAAACCACAATGAGATATCACCTAACACCTGTCAGAATGGCTATCATCAAAAAGAATACAAATAACAAATGCTGGTGAGTGTGTGGAGAAAAGGGAACCCACATACAGTGCTGGTGGGAATGTAAATTGATGCAGCCACTGTGGAGAGCAGTATGGGGGGTTTTTAAAAAATTAAAAATAGAACTACCATATGACCCAGCAATTCCAGTTCTGGGTATACATCTGAAAAAAACAAAAACACTAATTCGAAAGCTACATGCACCTCAATGTTCAGAGCAGCATTATTTACAATTGCCAAGATATGGAAACAAACTAAGTGCCCGTCAACAGATGAATAAAGATGTGGTATATCTATACCATGAAATACTACTCAGCCGTAAAAAAAGAATGAAATTTTGCCATTTGCAGCAACATGGATGGATTTGAAGGATATTATGCTAAATGAACTAAGTCAGACAAAGACAAGTACTCTGTGATATCACTTATATGTGGAATCTAAAAAACACACCAAACTAGTGAATAAAACAAAAAAGAAGCAGACTCGCAGATATGGAGAACAAACTAGTGGTTACCAGTGATGGGGCGGGCGGGTGGCAATAAAAGGGCTGGGGAGAGGGAGGGACAAACTACTGGGGGCAAGACAGGCTCGAGGATGTACTGCACAACATGGGGAACCCAGCCAATATTGTGTAGTAACCGTAAATGGAAAAAATGAATGAAAAATTGTATGAAAAATAAAAAATAAATGGACACCCCCCCACACCAAACAGTACGGTATTGGCACAAAGTCAGATATATATGATCAATGGGGGAGAATAGAGATCCCAGAAATAAACTCATTCATATATGGTCAATTGATTTATGACAAAGGAGCCAAGAATATACAATGGGGAAAGGACAGTCTCTTCAATATATGGTGCTGAGAAAACTGGACCACTATCTTACACCATACATAAAACTTAACCCCAAACAGATTAAAGACTTGAACGCAAGACCTGAAACCATAAAACTCCTGGAAGACAACATAGGCAGTAAGCTCCTTGACATCCCAGATTTGATCCACTTTTAAAAATCCACCAATTTTTCTCATTTCCTTTAGGAAGAAATCCAAGTTCCTATGCAAGGCATTTAAAGAATGGGTATCTGGCCCCTGCCTACCTCTCCACTTTTATTTCATCTTAATCTCTGCCTCCTATCCTAATGCTTCAGACATCTGAAACTACTGGCTGAACATGGAGGATGTTTCATATCACTGTGCCTTTTTGAATATTTTCCCTATGCTTAGAATACACTATTCTGCATTTTCTATCTAATAACTACTCCTACATTAAGAATAAGTTTCCTCTGTGAAGCCTTTCTAACTCCCAAGATACTGAAGTACTCCCTCTGCTATGCTTCCTCCATAACTATATATACTTTTATAAAAATTATTGCATTACATTGTGATGGCCTCTTTATATAACTGTTTCTTTGCATGGATTATAATCTCCTAAGGCTTAGGGACTATGCCTTTCATGCATATATTCTCAATGCCTGGAGCACATTATTAAGTCAGTGAATAATTACTGAGTATTTTGGGAAAAAGTTGAAAAACCCAAAGGAAAAACAGATGCGAAGCATACCAGGCCCCTTTGGAGGTAGGGCAATAAATTCTATATGTATTATTAGAAGTGGATAACGCATACATGAGTGGAAAATGACAATAATTACGTATTTCTCTAGGATCAGTGATACTCAAAATGTAGATCTCTTGCTTAGTAAAGTTAGAATTCCACCAGAGACATTTTCATGTCTTAAGGGACATTTTAATTTATAGATTTATAGCTATTAACATTAAATGTGACCTCAAGGACCAACTGTTCTGTCTACAGGCAGAAATTTTTCTGCATTATCCTATTTGAGAAAAAATAACTGAAACAAAAGAAACCGAAGGGCTTTAAAAAAAATCAGGACGTATGATAAAAGGATGTACTGGTAAATAGTACAGGGGAAGCTGGAAATTTGTAGTACTCTTTCCATGTTGTTCAACTATAATGCATCCAGTATTTGTCAAAGGTCATATTATTCAACAGAATGACACCTGATTCTTAGTTTAGTAACTGGAATCATGTATGTACACTGGAATCTAACTAGCTTTCTTAAAGGGTAACACTTTTAGTAGTTACATTCCCTTAAAACAGCCTCATTTCAATGGTTTATCTATATGCTGTAATATGTAATAATATTTTAGAATTACAAGGGGTCACAGAGACAACCTAGCCCAACACCCTCTTTTTAAGATAGAAGAAACTGAAGCCTACAGAAGCCAAAAAGGCTTCTTCAGGTTCACTGGGCAATCAGCGATGGAGTCGGGATAAGATCTCAGGTTTCCCAATTTTAGCCCAGTAATCCATTCTGAGTTTTTAAAATTACAAATAAAAGTGTTAAGTTATCGCTGACAGTGAGCATATATATTGTATCATGCAATATCATAAAAACATATTTAGCCAAACTGTTGAAAGTGGGATACCTTTTAAATATTTCTACAAAATTAAGGTAGGATCATAGTTTTAGACAGCATCACAGTCAGGACAATACTTGCAAATTCTTTTAATTAGTATAAATGTCATAATTTCCTTTCCAGTTTTATGTCATCTGATAGCAAAGTCCTAGTGTGAAAGGAAAATAAAAATAGAGTCAGTATTGCTCAGATAGCTCTCTTAAATGGAGCTGGGAGGCCATTAAGGAAGTATGACTCATGCAAGTCTCAGCCTGGATGGAATCTGACCTTTGGACCTGATGAAGTCATCCAGAACACCTGCCAGAAACTCAGGACACTTATAGGACCCTTACCCTAAAATAACTTGTGACAGTCTATCTACTTATCAGACCCCTACCCAAAAACAATGTGTGATCCCGGGACTTCCCTGGTGGTGCAGTGGTTAAGAATCTGCCTGTCAATGCAGGGGACCCGGGTTCGATCCCTGGTCCGGGAAGATCCCACATGCTGCAGAGCAACTAAGCCCATGCACCACAACTACTGAGCCCTCGTGCCACAACTACTGAAGCTCACACTCCTAGAGCCCATGCTCCGCAACAAGAGAAGCCACCGCAATGACAAGCCCATGCACTGCAAGCAAGAGTAGCCCCTGCTTGCCTCAACTAGAGAAAGCCCGGGCGCAGCAATGAAGACCCAATGCAGCCAAAAAAATAAAATAATATAAAAAAATAAATAAAAACACACTTGTGATCTCTTAAGGACAAATACTGTCTGACTCAGGTCAGAGTCAATCATAATTCTCACCAGGGAACTTTCAACACCCTCTGGCTTTTTGTTTTAATAAGCCCCTGACTCTTTTCCTCGGAACATTCTTTCAGAGTTACCAGAATCTGTGTCTCTTGATTTGTGATCCTTAAGACCCCAAATAAACACTTTTCTTATTTGCAGCCTCCTGCATTATTTTTTGGTTGACACTAGACGCATACTAAGTACTCAGAAAACACTTGTTAAATTGACTGAAAGAATACCATATGATAGTCTCAAGTATTAACCACTAACAAGGGAAGGCCTACGTAATTTGCAGAAAAGGGATACAGACAAGAATACAGCTAGGAAAAATATAATAAAGAGGAATAGTTTATAAAATCATAATAATTTTTAAAAGTATGTGTTATTTAGGTCTTTACTCATCTCTGCAAATTCAAGGAGACTTGAACTGACATCTAGAAAACCACAAACAAACCTATTAGAAGCTTTTTAAGTGAAAATAAGAACTTAGATGAAGTGTGCACTGAAGAGCTGCTGCTTTGTGAAGGCTTTAAATTTTCGTGTTTTATCCAGATTTCCTTATGACCAGTGGTATACGTCTGTAAGATGGTTCCCAGGATAAGGGAAATGGATGTGAAAAGTATAAAAACCAATCTCACACCAGGATCAAATCATAAAATGATACCTTCATACCCATATGTGTGCCACCATATATTTAATAGCACTTTTAGATGGGGTAGTTTTAATTAGAATATTTTATTGAAGTATCATTGATTTACAATGTTGTGCTAGTTTCAGGTACACAGCACAGTGATTCCGTTATATATATACACATACATATATATGCACGTGTGTACATATATATTCTTTTTAGATTCTTTTCCCATTTTTCCTTAACAGTTGTGATTTTTCTCTCACTGATGTATATTTTCCTTACTCTCAAGAGAAAGCTATTCAACTGTCATATTTTCTTCATTCCTTATTAAAAATTTATGGCTTCTGATATGCTTTCCACTTACATATAAACAATACCAGTCAAGTTTTTTTAGTTTGAACAATAATAATACATCAAATACTCTGTTCTTCCTTCATGTGTTTCCATACTTGAGAATAAAAATTAGATATAATAAATGTACCAACAAATGAAAAGGTATGGAAAACTCCTTGATTACCTGAGCATACATACCACTGTGCCTGACACACAGCAGGCTTATAATAATTATGTTGAATGAACGGCTGACTGACTAGCTGAGTGAATGACTGAAATAAAGATTCCGGCCATTTCGACAGTGGCTGGAATTTGGCACTGAACAGTTCTTGCACGTAACCAAGCAGACTAGACTCGCTTTGCTAAGGGAGGGAAGAGTCAAGCCTCCATTCAAAAGACAGTAATACTAAGAGCCGTTGGTACAGCCCTACACCAAAAACTAGGCAAGGGGAGAAGAGAATGGGAGGAGCAACAGCTGGACAAGGGCTTCGGAGGCTTTCTTCTCACTCCTCAGTGCAGCTAAGTGTTCCAGTTCCACAAACATTATAGGTCCGTAACACTTAGTAAGAGATTATTCAAATCTTTCAGGAAAGATCTGGCACCACACGATGGTAAATTAGATAAAGTTACCATCATTTGAAGTGAGGCTGTAAGTTAAGGACATATATTAAGGCCAATAATATTTAATAAATGTTAGCTGTGGGTTACTGAATTTCCAAATAGCCCTCCAGAGGGAGGTGAGGGTGAGGGAAGTCTGCTGTCTGCTTCCTACCAGCCTGGGCCACCATGCTGCTCCCCTCCAGCTTCCGCTTCCCACCCAGCTCCCAGGACTGTCACAAACCTGCCCTTACTCATGGTTTTTATTGTGGTAAAATATACATAACATACGTTATGTCTCTATGGATTTGCTTACTTTGGATATTTTATATAAATGGAATCATACAATATGTGACCTTTAGTTTCTGGCTTATTTACTTATAATGTTTCAGTGTTCATCCATGTTGTGACATGTGTCAGTCTTTTTTATGGCTGAGTAATATTCCATTGTACGTTTAGACCACATTTGTTTATCCATTAATTGATGGACATTTGGGCTGTTTCCACCTTTTGGCTATTGTGAATGGTGCTGCTATTAACATGCATGTGCATGTATTTGTTTCAGCTCTTGTTTTCAGTTCCCTTGAGTATATACCTATGAATGGAAGGGCTGGATCATACCATAACTCTATGCTTAACTTTTTGAGGACCCACCAACCTGTTTTGCTCAGCAGCTGAACCATTTTACATACTTTCCAATAATTTATGAGGATTTCATTTTCTCCATATCCTTGCCAACATTTGTTATTTTCCTTTTCCCCTCATTTTCATATGGCCATGCTTACAGGGTGTGAGTGGTATCTCACTGTGATTTTGATTTGCATTTCCCTAATGATTAATGATGTTGAGCATCTTTCCACATGCTTATTGGCCATCAGTATATCTCTTCTGGCCATCATTTTTTTTTTTTTTTTTTTTT
>NW_006780802.1:984881-993212 GCF_000442215.2 Lipotes vexillifer | reverse complement strand
CCCGCGTCCCCTGCATCGGCAGGCGGACTCTCAACCACTGCGCCACCAGGGAAGCCCACCTCTGCCCATCTTTGAACTGGGCTGTTTTTTGTTGTTGCTGAGTTTTAGGAGTCCTTTATATATTCTGTGTATTAATCTCTTATCAGATATATGATTTGCAAATATTTTCTCCGATTCTGTTCCATCTTCACTCTTGACAGTGTCCTTTGATATACAGAAGTTTCTAATTTTGATAAGCCCAATTTATCTATATTTTCTTTTGTTGTGCTTTTGGTGTCACATCCAAGAAATCTTGCCAAATTCAATATCATGAAGCTTTCCCCATGTTTTCTTCTAAGAGTTTCATAGTTTTAGCTCTTGCATTTATGTCTTTGATCCATTTTGAGTTGGTTTTTCTATACGGTGTAAAACAAGGGTCCAAATTCATTCTTTTCAATGTGGATATCCAGTTTTCCCAACACCATTTGTGGAAAGACTGTCCTTTCTCCATTGGACAGTCCTGGCACTCTTGTTAAAAATCATTTGACATATATGCAAGGGATATTTTTTTACTCTATTCTATTCCATTGATATATATGTCTGTCCTTATGGCAGTCCCACACTGTTTTGATTACTATAGTTTTGTAGTAAGTTTTGAAATCAAGAAATATGAGTCCTCCAATTTAGTTCTTATTTTCAAGATTGTTTCGGCTATTTGGAGTCCCTTGAGATTCCATTCTGATGGGGATGCACTGAACCTGTAGATTGCTTTGAGTAGTATTCACGTCTAACAGTAGTAAGTCTTCCAATCCATGAACACAAGATGCCTCTCAATTTATTTTTCTTTAGTTTCTTTCACCAATGATTTGTAGTTTTCAGTGTACTTCATTCATCTTTAAAATGAAGCTCAAAGCCACTTTGTCCAGTCAGTACCACTTGCTTACTGGAGGTCACAGTCTCCTCCCTCCCCCCACCGTCTGCCTTGGGTTTACATAAATTGTAATGCGATATACTTTTTCCCATTTGACACTAACTTTTCAAGATTTACCCATATAGAGTTCTAGTTCATTCATTTAAACTGCTATGTAGTATTAGTTCCTAGGGCTGCCATAAAACATTACACTACAAACTGGGTGGCTTAAACATTTATTCCCTCATAGTTCAGGAGGCTAGAAGTCCAAAGTCAAGGTGTTGGTAAGGTTGGTTCTTTTTGGAGGTTCTGTGGGAGAATCTGTTCCACACCTCTCTCTAGCTTCTGGTGGTTGCCAGTAATCTTGGTGTTCCTTGGCTTGTACCTGTATCACTCCAATCTCTCCTGTGTGTTTCTGTGTATCTTCACCTTTTATAAGGACAGCAGTTATTGGATTCAGGGCCTGTCTTAATCCAGTACAACCTCATATTAACTAAGACCCTATTCCTGAATAAGATCATATCCTGAAGTTCTGGGTAGACATGAATAGTGCCCTTTTTGAGAGGGCACTATTCACTATACATTAAATGACTATAATACGTAATTCATTTATCTATTCATTCCCCTTGTTGATGCACATTTAGGTTGTTTCCAATTTTTCACTATTAGAATGCTGCAATGAATATCTTTTTTTTTCTTTCATAATTGAGATTTTATTGGTTGCTTTGAGGATCAGTACACAGACATTTCAATTTGTACACAATTCTCAACATACGTACCAAAAATCTAAAAAATCATGTAGTTGTGATTCTTTTCTGAACAGTTATTCCAGTGACTTTCCAGCTTAAAATTTGGAGGCAAATTTTCCTTCACAGGATATCAAGTACCAATATCTTCAAATATTGATATGCTGTTACATCGTAAGTCCCACTAATTCGCAATTTAATATCATATACACTACATACTCAAATTGTCAATCGTTCACAGCACATTAACAGTTACTAGAAGAACTGAACTACCACGACCAAAGATGTTAACAGAGTGCACAAAATTCTGCCCAGGAGAGCCAAGATCAAGGGGTGAGTGGTTTGCTTTAGGAAACAATTCTACCAAAAACAACATGGGAAGAGTAGTAATTCAAAGTGTTTAAGACACTAAATGCACAACTGACTATGCTTTGTATTATGGGAATATAAAAGCTACCCCACCATCTGTGGAATGTTAAGCTGACACCCAAGACAATCAAAGCCTCCCACAGTCAATATCCCACTATTTTCTGGTTGCACCAAAAAATGAACAACCAGCAAATGATATCACCTCTTAAAAAAAAGCATTTACACTTAAAAAATGGGGTGAAGTGGGATTCCCTCCTTTTTAAAAATGTTTCTAGAACTACTAAAAAACTTGCATTTACAAAATAGTTGACAAAAATATTCCTCTGGGGGCTTCCCTGGTGGCGCGGTGATTGAGAGTCCGCCTGCTGACACCCGAGACAATCAGTGCCTCCCATATTCAATATCCCACTATTTTCTGGTTGTACCAAAAAATAAACAACCAGCAAATGATTTCACCTCTTAAAAAAAGCATTTACACTTAAAAAATGGGATGAGGTGGGATTTCCTCCTTCTTAAAACTGTTTCTAAAGCTACTAAAAAACTTGGATTTACAAAATAGTTGATAAAAATATTCCTCTGGATTGTACAAGAAGGGAGACAGGGACCACTGATAGGACCGGGTGCGTGGTATTAATCAGACTTGGCTTCTTTCTCTCCTGCTTCATCAGAGTCTTTAGTCTCTTTGGTCAGCCACTTCAGCCTGTTTTCCCTTTGCTCCCCTTTTCCCTTTTATCTGCACTTTTTTGTCTGAAGATTTATCGTTTCCTGCCGCCTTTTTTGGCTTCGTTTCCACTTTTGCAGGAGCCTGTGTAGCTGACAACCTCGCCCGTCTCCTCTTGGGCTCCTCCTTCGCTGCCCCCTCCTTGGAGCTGACCTTCCTCTTGGGCATCGTGGCGGCGGGGCTGGCGCCTGCCGGGTACCTGTAGGCCGCGGCGCGCCAAGAACCTTCGCGAAGCTGGGCTGCCTGGCCGCTGCCGCTCCTCCCGCCAATGCATATCCTTTAAATGACTCTTTACCTACTTGTGTGTTTACCGATTCCTGACAACAGGATATGGGTATCTTCAAATTTGCAATTAGATATCACCGAACTTTTCTCCAAAGTAACTGTATTAATTCACTTTCCCATCAAAAGCAATGGAGATTTGGGACTTCCCTGGTGGTCCAGTGGTAGAGAATCCGCCTTCCAACGCAGGGGACACGGGTTCAATCCCCGGTCAGGGAACTAAGGTTCCCACATGCTGACGGGCAACTAAGCCCACGCGCCACAACTACTGAGCTCGCGCCCAACCACTAGAGAACCCACATGCCACAAACTACAGATCCCACGCGCCCTGGAGCCTGCGCACCACAACTAGAGAGAGAAAACCCGCACGCCACAACTAGAGAGAAACCCCAGCGCCGAAATGAAGAGACCGTGTGCCACAACAAAAGATCCCGAATGCCTCAATGAAGATCCAATGTGCCGCAATTAAGACCCAACGCAGCCAAGAAACAAATAAAATAAATATTTTTTAAAAAGCAATGGAAATTTCCCATTTTTCCTCCACATAGTTGGCAACATCTAAATTTTTTTTTTTGCAGTACACGGGCCTCTCACTGCTGTGGCCTCTCCCGTTGCGGAGCACAGGCTCCGGACGTGCAGGCTCAGGGGCCATGGCTCACGGGCCCAGCCGCTCCGCAGCATGTGGGATCTTCCTGGACCAGGGCATGAACCCGTGTCCCCTGCATCAGCAGGCGGACTCTCATCCACTGTGCCACCAGGGAAGCCCGGCAACATCTAAATTTTAACTTTGCCAGATGTATTAGCTTGTTATTACAAAACAAACAACTGAAAATCTCAGTATATAAAACAACAGGCATTTATTTATCACATGAGTCTGTGGGACACTCAGAGATGGCTGATCTAGGCTGGGCTAGCCCCGGTGGATTGCCTATATTACATGTTTCAAAGTTGGTATTACTATCATACTCATTTAACAGAGCAGAAACTTTTAAAGCAAACCTCAGGCATTAGAAAATGACTTTTTAAAACTCAATATCTAACATTTTTAGGCAATTTTTGTATCTACGTTCATATGTAACAGTGATCTCTTCCTTTTCATAATACATATTTAATTTTGAAGTTAAGATTTACATTAGCCTCATAAAAGAACTTGGGGAGTTTTTCCTCTACAAATATTAGAATACCTATATAAGATAGAGGTTATCTGGTCCTTGAAGGTGTGGTATTTGTGCATTTTTTTACCATGTAAATTTAGGTTATGTTGTCAGATGCATAAAGATTATAAGGGTCAGAATTCTGATTTTTTTCTATCCCTTTACTTACAATCTTTCAGTGACACTGTGTTTTAGATGTTTCTCTAATAACATGTGGCCACATTTTGTATTAGTTTTTTAATTTGAAAATACTACTTTCAGTATTGTGATTACTGAAATATTTGGATTTATTCTTTATCTCAACTTATGCTTTTGTATCTTCTTTTATGTATCTTTTATTCTCTTTTTCTATATTCTATTTTTCTTATTGTGTTTTTCTCGACCTATTGGTTTGAAAATTGTACATACTATAGTTTTACCCCTATATTTAAAAAATAATCATTGACAAAGTCTAATTAGTATCTCTATCCTCCTCCCACTCAATACAAGGATGCTAAGGATGCTAAAATGTTTCTGACTTCCTTCTCCCATCTTCTAAGCTTTGCTGTCATACTGTTTTTAACCCCCTCCAAATTAGTCATCATCATTACAATAATTTCTTTTACAGTCAGTGCTTAAGATTTATCAACATGCTTACTTTTTTTCTGAGTTAGAACTTTTTCTTGCTGCCCTCTCCTTCCTTCTGTATTCAATTTTCTTCTTGCTGAGGTATACCCTTTATTTGCCTTCAAAGTAAGGGTCTGTCAATGGCAAATTGATAAGTCTTAATTTTCCTGAAAATATTTTTATTTTATTCTCAACTAATACTTTAACAAGGTATAAAATGCTACATTGACAATTATTTTCTCTAAGCAATTTGAAGATATTTTTCTATCTTTTTCTGATATCTTTTGTTTCAGATGGGAAGGTAATTGTTAGTATAACTGGTGTTCTTTAATTTTTGCTCTACAATTGGTTTAAAATTTTCTATTTGCTTTAATGCTGAACAGTTTCTCTATGGTTTGTTTAAATGTGGATTGTTTTTATTTATCCTGTTCAGGATACTGTGTACTTCTTAAATATGAGGACTTGTCTTTCTTGCCAATTCTGGAAAATCTCAACCATTATTTTATGGTAATATTGCATTTCCCATTCGCTTCTTCTAAACTGTCATTAGACAGATATATGCTGTACTTTCTCATTCTATCTCCCATGTCTCCTAAGCATTCTTATATTTTCCTTCCTTATCTCTTGGTTCTGTATTCTGGGTGATTTGACCAGATCATCTTCCAGTTCACTAATTCTCATTTCAGTAGTTTAATCCAACCATTAAAAAAAAAAAAAAAAAATCAATGAACATTTAATTTATAGTTCTTTTTTTCCCTCTTATCCTGTCATGTTCTTTCATTAAGGTTTTATTCCTCCTTTTATCTCTTTAATTGTTTATTTTAAAATGATTATTTTTATGGTATCTTTCAGATTAGGTTTCTTATCTCCTGTTCTTAGAAGGACAATTTTCTTCTTTGTTACATCTGTTGACTATCCTCACAGTTTATATTTATATTGTGAGCACATCTTCACTGAGGTTTTTGATTTTTTAAAAAATACTTCCTTAACAGGAGCTCCCAAAGCCCTAAGTTTTGTGGTAGAGAACAGTTTTTGCATTGGCTTCTGTCAGGGTCCTAAGGGTTTTAATAGCTCTGGACCACTGAATTTTTCTCATTCTTTCACAAAACAGTAGCCCTTTGAGACTAGGCTTTATGCAGGGGGCCCAATTCCAGCTGCCTGTGGACCCAAAGGCACAATTTTTGCTTCAAGTAAGTATTAAAACCCCAGGCACCAAGGCTTATACTGTGGTGTCATTTCCTGCTTTTGACTATGGTTTTGAGCCGTTGCTGGCATTAAAACAAAACTGGATTTCCCTTTTATTCCTTTAATCAAGGCTATGATTATTTTTTTTGTTCGTAATACTTAATCTTATATTGGAAGGGCAGGGCTCATTCATATCAGCTCCATCTTTTATGCTGCTAGAAATCTGCCAAGGGAGCCTTATTGAGGGCTAATCTATATTTACTCTTAAGTCTAATAACCTAATATTCACTTTATCCATGTCTATATAACATGTGTAGATACCACAGTTAGTCTATGATTTCTGAGTGCTATGAAGGAATCTAGAATTCACTTGTAAGATATAACTAGAAAATAATTTGAAGTAGAGCAGCCAATTATAGAAGCAAAGAAAAACAAAGATCTAAGGGAAAAACAATATGAAATAGCATGTATAAGCACAAAAACTCATGTTCTCACAACCTAGATTTCATAAATGCTGATGTTTTGCCACATTTGTTTTACCTCTCTGAAACATTCCACTCTCTCACTTCCTATTTTAATCCACTGTAATCTTCTGGTTCTCCTTACCCTGGGAATATTCCTTTGATGGTTCTGATTTTTCCATGTGTCCCCTAGATGTTTTTCCTCTACATGCTTCCCTGGATTTAGGTATCAAATGTACACCAAGGTCTCTAATAGTTACATCTCTAATTTTCACCTCTTAAATTCTACATTATTGGACTTCTCTGGTGATCCAGTGGTAAAGAATCCGCCTTACAATGCAGGGGACTTGGGTTCAATCCCTGGTTGGGAAACTAAGATCCCACATGCTGCAGGGCAACTAAGCCCGCATGTGACAACTACTGAGCTTGCGCGCCTCAACGAGAGAGCCCGCATGCCACAAACTTCAGAGCCCACGCACTCTGGAGCCTGCGTGCCACAAACAGAGAGAGAAAACTCGTACGCCACAACTAGAGAGAAACCCGCAAGCCACAACTAGAGAGGAGCCCGAGGGCCGCAACGAAGAGACCACGTGCCACAAAGAGGCCGCGTGCAGCAATGAAAAGGCCACGTGCCGCAACTAAGACCCAATGCAGCCGAAAAAAAAAACCCAATCTACATTATCGCTGAATGTTTCCTTCCACTGGCATCATAAACTTGGCATGTCTCAAACTGATTATATATCTTCCTTTCTCCCAAACTGTCATGTCCTAACTGTGCTCTTTGTTATCTCTGTTAATGGCATCTGCCTCTTCCAACCACCCACTAGACATTTTTAGTCTCCCAGCACCACCCTTGCTGTATAGACAATCAATCAGTTGATAAATCTTGAAGATTCAAGAAGATTCACATAGTCTCTCCTCCAAGTCTCTACTTTCCCTGCTAGCTACCTAATTCAGGGCTTCATTATCTCTTACTTAGCCTATGGCAATAACTTTCTAGTTAGTCCTCCTCTCTTTGACCTTTTGCATAATTATAGTCAAACATTCCTATGATACAGACTTAAAAATATCACTGCACTACTTACAAAATATGACTTAAACATCTTAATCTCACATTCAAGAACTATGACTTGGCTGCAACCCACTTTTATAAACTTACTTCCCTTTACCATTTCAAGCATCCTTTGCAGTTAAACTATATTACTCACTGTGCCTGGTAATATGTTCTGAAGAGTCGCCTCGCAAGAGTGCTTTATACCATGCAAGTTCCTGTCTGTGGAATGTTTCTCCCTACCCCACTTCCAAATCCTTCATAATGCCTTTGTTTTTGTCCTAGGTGGAAGTAATCTTGCCATCTGCTGAACTGTAAAAGTTCTTTAACCTTCTCACAAAGCTGTTATAGTAAACCTCAAAATATGCTTATTTAGGTCTCTGTATTACCTTTTCAACTGGATAATATAGTGGTAGTGGCTAACAGCATGGATTCTCAAGCTGGTGAAGTAGGTTTGAATCATGATTTTGGCACTTATTAGCTAACTAATTTGGAAAAAGTTATTTTACCTCTCTGTACCTCAGTTTTCTCCTGTGTAAAATGAAGAAAATAGTGTAGACCACATGGTGTTGCTGTGAGGACTGAGTTATATATAAAGTTCATAGAACAGTATCAGACACATGGTAGCCACTTAATAAATGATATCTAATACTAAGGACAAAATTGGGCACGTCTTATTTATCATTGTATCACCCAGTCACATTATTTCCCACATAGCAGGCAGTCAGCAAGTTTTCTTTTTAATTGGAAAAAACTATAA
This sequence comes from Lipotes vexillifer, assembly GCF_000442215.2. NCBI lineage: Eukaryota > Metazoa > Chordata > Mammalia > Artiodactyla > Lipotidae > Lipotes > Lipotes vexillifer. The sequence continues at coordinate 984,988 of NW_006780802.1, read as the reverse complement.
CCAATAGAATACTTGGTAGTTCAAGGCACTATACACTCAAATATAAGATTAAGTGGTACAGAAATAGTGCTATAAGAATTCAGATAAGGGAAGTAAGATGAGTAAGA
>NW_006780802.1:909614-984871 GCF_000442215.2 Lipotes vexillifer | reverse complement strand
GAAAGAGTGACTCCCCAGTGAAATTGTATTTTAAAAGTTCTAATCAGAGAGAAGCAAACAGGATGAACTGACAGGATAATAGTTAAGAAACTATTAGCAGTCATGAGGCCATGAGATACTGGACTAGGATGGTTAGCACTGAGGGATTTCAAAGGGAGGGATAGAAACAGAGAGAGAAAACAAAGCCAGAATAAACTGGGTTTATAAAAACAGGAAGAAGTAAAAACAAACAAACAAAAAACCCAACAAACTCAGTTGCATTTCTATACACTAATAATGAACAATCTGAAAAGGAAATTATGAAACAATTCCTTTTATAATAGCATCAAAAAGGATAAAATACTTAGGAATTAACCAAAGAGGTGAAAGACATGTATAATAAAAGCTACAAAACGTTGCTGAAAGAAATTAAAGACATAAATAAATAGAAAGACATCCCATGTTCATGGACTAAAAGACAATATCGTTAGATATGAGTTTTACCCAAAGCAATCTACAGATTCAAAAAAATCTCCACCAAGGGCTTTCCTGGTGGCTCAGTGGTTAAGAATCTACCTCCCGGGCTTCCCTGGTGGCACAGTGGTTGAGAGTCCACCTGCCAATGCAGGGGACACGGGTTCGTGCCCCGGCCGGGGAGGATCCCACGTGCTGCAGAGCGGCTGGGCCCGTGAGCCATGGCCGCTGAGCCTGTGCTCCGCAACGGGAGAGGCCACAACAGTGAGAGGCCCGTGTGCTGCAAAAAAAAAAAAAAAAAAAAAGAATCTACCTCCCAATGCAGGAGACACGGGTTCAAGCCCTGGTCCGGGAAGATCCCACATGCCATGGAGCAACTAAGCCTGTGCACCACAACTACTGAGCCTGTGCTCTGGAGCCCACACGCCACAACTACTGAGCCCGCATGCCACAACTACTGAAGCCCATGTGCCTAGAGCCTGTGCTCTGCAACAGGACAAGAAACCACAATGAGAAGCCCGCGCACCCCAATGAAAAGTAGCCCTCGCTGGCCGCAACTAGAGAGAGGCTGCGCACAGCAACGAAGACCCAACACAGCCAAAAATAAAAATAAATAAATAAATAAATTTATAAAAAAAGAAAAAAAGAAATATTCAAAATAGGTAAATCCACAGAGACAAAATGAAGATTACGGGTTGCTACAGGCTGGTGGGGACAGGGGTAGGGAATAGGGAGCAACTGCCTAAGGGGTACAGAGTTTCCTTTTGGGGTGATGAAGTGTTTTGGTGCTAAACAGAGGTGGTTGTACAACAATGTGAATGTAAATGCTACTGAAGAGTTCACTTTTAAAAGGTTAATTTTATGTTATATGAATTTCTCCTCAATTAAAAAAAATTGTTTAAAAAACCCACGTTGGTATACCACCCACTACAAGAGCTAAAATGAAAAAAAGACATAAATACCAACTGTGGCAGGGATATGGAACAACAGGAACTCTCATAAATTGGTGTGTATGCATACATCGGTTATAATTACTTCGGAAAACTGGCAGTAACCTACTAGAGCTGAATCATATGCACACCCTAGCACAATGCCTAGTAGGTGCTCAATAAATGTTTATTGATTGAACTAATGAAGTTCCCACTGTTTTTTTAGGCACTGTGCTCAGACCCTGGGACATAAAAATGAAAAGTCATGGTTCTCTCTCCTAATAAAGACATTTAAATAATTATAATAACAGTATACAGATGGCTCTCTGTATCTGTGGGTTTCACATCTGCAGATTCAATCAACTCCGGATTGAAAATAATCAGAAAAAAAATTCTAGAAAGTTCCAAAAAGACAAAACTTGAATTTGCTGCATGCTAGCAACTGTTTACACAGCATTTACATTGTATTTACAACTATTTACATAGCATTTACATTGTATTAGGTATTATAAGTAATCCAGAGATTAAAGTATACAGAAGGATGTACATAGGTTATATGCAAATACTACACAAATAAAGGGACTTGAGCATCTGTGGATTTGTGTGTCCTGGGGTTGGGAGCGGTGTCCTGGAACCAGTCCCCTCGGAATACTGAGGGGTGACCACATTTACACTGTAGGGGAGCACAGTGTATTGGTTTTAGAGTCAGACAGACCATTTAAGCCCTGGCTCCACTACTGACTAGTTAGCTATGATTACAGGCAAATCTGAACTTTATTTCCGTATCATTTCTGGAATTTCTTTTCTTTCTACTCTCACTCTACGGTTTCAGTCTACTGCTGCTAGAGTCGTCTTTCTAAAACAGAACACATTGGGAATTCCCTGGCAGTCCAGTGGTTAGGACTTGGAGCTTTCACTGCTGGGCCCTGGTTCAATCCCTGGTTGGGGAACTAAGATCCCACAGGCCGCATGGCATGCCAGAAAAAAAAAAAAGAAAAATCAGAGCACATCACCACCTCACTCCTTCCAGCTCAAAATCTAAAGATTCCCTACTACCTAAAATATAAAATGTAAACTTCTTAGTCTGGCATTCAAAAACTTGTATATTTTGTTACCTACCTGTCCTTCCAGCCTTAGGTCACAGTCTACTCCCACTGTGCTCTGGAAGCCAGACACAGTGTTCTGCCATCTTATCTTGAAATCTGGAACATGTTTTGAAATGTCTTACCTTGTGTCTTTGCTCAACATGTCTTTCTTCCAAGAATTCACTCTCCTCTCTACTTTGAGTATCTCTGAGTCATAAGAAAGTGATTTTCATGGTATATTGATAAAGGGTCTTCTACACGTAAGTTAGCTTAACCTATAGATTAAGCATGGGAGAGAATAAACTGATCACATTTATGGGAGTAGACTGAAAAAGCCAGGAAATAGCATTCAGCTAATCAGTAATATGATGTCGGACTAAAACTAGTAGCATATTAGTTGTCAGGAAGTGGAAAGGATTCTCAGATTTCAAAGCAACATCGATGTGATAAGATTCAAGGCAGAAGAGAGCAGGTGGTGTGGTAGCAGTCATTAATTATAAGGTACCTGGGCTTAACAAAAGACCCACTTTAAAGACTTATCAATTATCTTAGCATTCTTCAAATTGACTGTAAACTGTTGCCATTGTAGAAAGTTTCTAAGAAGAAAACAAATTTATAAATAAAAGTTAAAGTCAAATAGCCATCACAAAATAAATGACTGCTTAAAAAAAGTTTCTCAGCTATCTAGGAAAAAGTCTTAAGACATTATGAAACTAAATACAGTGTTAGAGAATATTAGTAGAATAACATATGCTGGTAATCACCCACCAGAACCATAAAACCACTAATTCTTTTAGAAAATTATCTAATTAAGGTTAATTTTATTGAAGGGCTACGATGTGTCTGCCACTTTTACATATGTTTCATTTAATTCTCATAGTATTCTTTGTTGTCTACTCACGTATGTACTTGAATATATGCATGAATGTGATACACACAAACTGATATATAAATCTGGTGTACATATTTCAGTCCACACAAAAGTAGTTTCTTACGTCGTGCTTTCATTTTATCTTAGTCTGTAAAACTGAAGACTGTGATATTCATTCTTTTTTCCCACTCAGAGAAAACTTCTATAACAAAATGAGTTACTAAGAATTTAATACAGCAGGACATAAAAATCTGCTGTATTGTTTACTTTTTACTGCTTAAAAGAAATGTGTCCTAGTTCAGGACTATCCAGTGCATACCGAAGCCATTAGGCTCCAATTGTGTGTGAAGAGATGAGGGTGGAAAAGAAAATCTGAGTGCAAATGGAAGCGTTGAAGAAAAGGGCAAGACAGTTGGGGGGACAGAAGAGTTCCTAAAATTGGTAACAGGATATGATGACATACTTGCACTTGGAGGCAAGCTTGAGAGCGGTGGCAAGGCCCCTAATTAGCTTGGCATGAGGAGAGCAGTTGCCAGTGGACCTCTTGCTGTATCAGAGACTACAGACACCACACTGGCCAAACCAGGAGGACAAACAAAGGGGACTCACTGCAGAAGAAATTAGAGGGCATTCTCAGATAATCAACAAAGCAGTAATCTCAGACCGAGTGACTTCTTTTTGGAGAGACAACTGGGAAAGGGGCCAGGGCCCAAAGAATGACTGACTAACAGTGGACTTCTCACAGACCCTGATGGGGAAGGGCTTAAAGTCAGAAATTTCTTTGGAAAAACTGAGAGATTTGACATCTTTTGTACTCTAGTGTTATCAAACAAGTTACCTCTAAAAGAATCTTACAAAATATAGGTGTTTAATATTTGTTGAAAGTGATTTTAGTAGACTTAAAACAGGATTTTAATAAAATAAGACTACCAGACACATAGATATCTCAGTTTTTCGGGCTCTCAAATATACTGGCCATTTTCTGTCTTGATGATCAAGAAAACCATGAAATGCACTTTTACACCATATAGTAAATCATTCATTGGGATGTCTTTTCTGATATCCAGTCTATAATAGTCAGAGACAATGTTTAAAAAGAGTTTTCCTTTTCTTCCTGAAGCTTTACTTAAGTGAGAAACAGCTTTAATACAAAGGGCCAATTCAGCAAAATATAAGATTTTCTAACAGGCAAAGTTCAAATTTATCTTTTGGAAAAGGCAGATATTCTAGATTTAATATGGCCATGGCCAAATTATTTTGAAAATATAATACACTTTAGAAAATGTATGTAAAACAATTTTATTAAAGGGTAAACTAATGAATGATGAAAATGTTCAGTGGCAAGCTGCTATTATCAACGATGAACACAAACAGTTAACTGCTGGGTAACAGACTGGGACCTTTCACCGGAGACTTCAGCTGTTATCAAACTAATTACATTAAAAAGCTTTTAAAATGAAAACCCTGTTCTTACAAATAAAACAGATCTATCTAGGCAGTTTTAGGTAGGTGACGATCTAGCAACAAAAAAGTCTCACCAATACTCCAATGTACTTAGGGATCGCTTCTTTTGGTTCTGTTGTTAAGACATGGGAAAGAAAATAATTTTGAATGGTTTAAAGTCATCTTGCTAGGAAAGTAACAGGAAGGTAAGATATTAAATGACTTCAGGATAATATAATAGGTGCCTTAATAATAGAGACAAACTGATAAAAAGAAGAAAGAAAACAGGCTGATATTTATATCCTCTATTTATCCCCTAAATACCAATAGTCAAATAATTTGCATAACTGTAGTGAATCTTGGAGACAGATGAAGGATGGCTGAATCAGACATACAGTAAAAGGTAAAGAAATGGAGTTTTCCCAAGGATAGTGGTGTGCTGGAGCCCACTTACACCAGCTCATGAGAGCCAATTGCCGAAGTTTCAGGAAGTGTATGAGCCAGTTATTAAACGTATCCATTATTAAAAATTAAATTATATAAACTTTTAATTAAATTATACTAAAAAAGGTAATAGTCAAAATTCATTGCTTCCTATTTTACATTTTATTATTATGTATCCTTTGAGGATATTCACATCTAGTGTATCTACATATGGAAATATTACAGAATGGTAAACTACTGCTCCACATCTTTTCCCAACTCCACTTTCAGTGACTTCATGTTGATAATTTCAAATCAGCCATGATGAGAGTAAATTACCAGTAAATTTGGCAAATGCTACAAATTGAGGCTTCTTTTTTCCCTCCAAAGAATCAATTTTAAAAAATTCACCAACCTACCAGTACCATGGGGTATTCTAAAACTATTTATAAGGATGGCTGGTTTAAAAGCAGTAACACTGTGAAATACTTAAGAAACTACCTGAAAAATCACTGATGACAAATAGGGAATATTCTCTTAAATGCTACTAAAATATAAATTACATCAATCCTGGAATACTCCAGAATATAAATAAATGACTTTTTATTTTATAAAGAAAAATATGCCACCCATCTTTGACTGCTATGACTTTGGGGGTTTAATTTCGGTTTGGAGTCACTCTAAACAGAAATGAAGAGGATGTGGCATTAGGGCAGAATAAGAAACCACCAAGAGTCGTTGTTGAATACTTCGCAGGCCCATGCTCACAGCTCTAAGTGTTACCATCAACATTTTAAAATAGGAACAGCATTCTGGAAGTTGTTTTCCTGATGAAGACACATGCCCTTTTCCACTTAAATAACTTTCTCTTGTTTACATTCACACACCTACTCAAGCATCTCTTTTCTGACGATAATCTGATTTTGTTTCTGTTGTTTTCATTTACTCACTTTTCTGTACTCACCATAACTCTTTCAAAACATTAAGTTTTTGTGTATATGGAATAATGTGAAACTGAGGAGGGCAGCCATGTTTCTTAGAACTTCAGGGTTTTTCCAAGATGCCTTGCCTCATGGGGTGAGGAAGAGGCCATACGGATGGGACTCTAGCCTCCCTCATTCTGACATTAACCAGAGAAGCTCAGCCTTTAGTAGCTGTCTTTCATATATTGGGGTTATGTGTAAAATGTCACTAGGAAGGAAGGAAGGAAGGAAGGGAGGGAGGGAGGGAGGGAGGTGGAAAGAGAAAAGAAAACCAGTGTGTTAGAGAACTTAGGTACGCCAATGTTTGAGTGTGTGTGTGCATATGCATACATGTGTACCACCTGTAATTATGCAAGGTGTGTTTGTGTGTGTTTTGGGAGGAACAGGTATAGGTAGATTGGGTCTATTCATCGTTAAAACACAAGTGCATTTTTGACTGAATTATATGCATTATATTTTATATATACACCTACACAAAGATCTAATTGATTTAAATTACTGATATTCGAGGTTTTTTTAAATTAAAATTTAAACTTACAGAGTATGTAGATAATCTAGGTTTTAAAGGGAACAAGAAAACAATTCTAAGTTTTGAATCTTCACATAATTACATTATATATGTTTTAAAAAATAATTTCATGTGTTGTATATTTTTTATAAAACAAGGGCAACACTATCTCTCAAAACAAATAGAAACAAAGAACACTTTACAGAGATAAATAAAATGAGAAGTCCCTGAGATAGTAAATTTTTAGACAATAAAACACATTGCTGGTTGGAATACTGTCTTTTCAAGAATATAGCCAAACACCTTTCAAACGAAATCGTCTTTCAAGTTTGAAAAGGGAAAATAAATAAATTCATTGATTTAAATTACTAGAAATGCATTTACTTTAAAGACCTTTTCTTTTCTTTTTTCCTACAGCAAGTAAATCAATCCAAGAGTAAAGTGCAATAATGACTTTAAGACAAGGGTTCAAGGAAGATGAAATACTGGCTGTATGGAAGATGTGTGTTCCACAGACTTTGTTCTGAGGTCTTCCATCCCAATACTAATCAGGCCCCATCTAGCTTAGTTTATGAAATCTGACATGGGTACAGCCTATGGCAATAAGGATGCAGGATAGTGATTTTATTTCTTATTTTATTCATTGCAGCCCCAGGGAGAGAGATAACGAGAACAGGAATGAAATCCAAGTCTCCTACATAAAACACTGCAGAACATTACCACTAGGTCACCAGAGGGAAAAAGAAGAAACTATTTTATTTTAGAAGAGTTTATTTGTTATAGTATTTATGGTGGAAAATTATTTTGTTTGACTTACCAATGACTCATTAAAACCTCACTTTTATTAATCATATATTTGTGGATTGTTTTCGCACAAAAAATGTTTGACATCTGCTCATTGGACTTAAAATACTTAACTACATTGTTTCAGAAATTGAAAAAAAAATTACTATCACCAACTTAACTTATAATGTTGGGCAATTATAATCAGAAATAACTTTTCATATTTCACTTTTTATCTAATATTCCTACTATTTGGATATTTGTCATCTTTTACTTATTGCTTTAAAGTGCTACAGGCACTGCCACTAATGAAAGCTGTGGCAAATTCTGGGAGAAATTACCTGGGTTTGACCCTTTCAAGAGCTTAAGAAGGTTAAGAAATTCCATAGATGGATTCATGCCTAATATACTTATACTGGTTGAGCCATGTAAAATTCCTGATATTTGAATGTTTTTACCCTAAATAACAACAATTGCATATGATTGAACTAAATATTGTAGAGTGCCCCTGATAATCAAACACCCCTTGCAAAATGGAAAAAATGTTACCAGCGTTCTTGTGAGAGTTAAATGAGCAACTCAATGTTCAGTAGGACACAGGACAATATCTGACACAAGGTATCAAGAATGATGATGAAAATGATAAAATTTGTATTTCCCCTATTTGACATGGAATTATCAGTAAAGTCAACAGCTAGCTTTCTGCTATGGTATTTTCCTTATGCAATTTGTCTATATGAGCTACACAGAGGTACAGCCTCTGTCTATGGTCATTTGCCACCATGTCATATGCCCAGGGTAACCATTCCTAGAAGTTCATCTCTCCATTACATCATTTTACAGCAATATTTTGTGAGAGCTTACAAACATGGTACTTAAAACCTTTCCAAATATATACTGGACAAAACAAAAACGAGTTAGGGAGATTATTGGAGAAGTTCTTGAACAAAGTTAGTCAACTTCTTAATACAAACAGCAGAGAGGTCAACTGGGACATATATTTCTCTTCATTTGGTTTCTACTAATAAAAGGACAAAAAAATTTTAATGTAGATGAAAACTTTGAAAATGACAGGAAGATCCCAAAGAAGGCTAGAATAAAAGGAAATTTTTGGTTTAGGGTTTCTCAGTTTACAAAATGTTTTAACATACATACTTTTATCTCTAAGGTAGAAAGATCAGATAATTTCACACTCTTTGTATGGTGTTAAGTAATAAGAAAACAAAAACCCGGATCATATAGGTAATAAACAGTGATGCTAAAACTAGAACTTAGGTCTTCAAATCTTAAGAATCCAGTATTTTGTCTCCCACTCCCCCCATTATTATGGTCTCTCAGCAGAAGTCACCATGATAAATTACTCTGGACACTTGATCAATTTAACAAGTATCTAACAGAGTATAAGGTGTGCACATTTCTACGGTCAGTTCAACCAAAGAAACCATAGGTAAAAATTCTAATGAGAAAAGAATACAGGCTTTGAAACAAAGGAATCCAGGAAATGAAATGCTGTATCATCACATAGTTCTACACACAAAAAACTCCTGTATGACTTCATTTTAACTACTTACATATGCAATGGCCTTATTTACAAATGTCAGTTTCTCAGGTACTGGGAGTTAGGGCTTTAACATATAAATTTTAAGGGGACACAGCTAAACACATAACACACAAAATACACACACAAAATAGATAAAGTAAAGGGTCAAAGGTCATTTTATTGTCTGGGGAGTAGCAACAGAAACTCATGCAAGACTATAATAAGAGGCATATTGAATACTACATATTACCCACAAAAGGAAGACTAAAAGAGTGTATAATGACATCAAGTTTATAGAAAGGAGAAATGGAAATTTAAAATTAATCCAAAAGAAAGCAAGAGAGGAAACAGATAAAGAGGGACAAATAGAAAGCAAATACTAAGATGATAAATTTGAACCCCAAAATATCACTAATTATACTAAATATAGATGAATTAAATGCTCATCCTAAATTCCTAAAATGGTAAACTTAAAAAAACTATATGCAAACAGAAGGCAGTAACAGAAAGATATCTGGAGAATACCTATCTTTTAGGAAAATAAACATGAGTTGAAGAGGAAATCACAAGGAAAATTAGACTGTTTCAAACTGAATGAAAATGAATACATAATATCAAAATTTGTGGGATACAGCTAAAATATAAATATATAAATATTAAAAATACCAAATATAAAGCTCTACATTTAAATAATTCAGTGTCCAGAAAAAACTTACAGCATTAATACTTAGAAAAGAAGGGAGTTCTCAAATTAATGACCTAAACGTCCACCTTAAGAAACTAGAAAAAGGGACTTCCCTGGTGGTTCAGTGGTAAAGAATCCGCCTTACAATGCAGGGATGCGGGTTCAATCCCTGGTCAGGGAGCTAAGATCCCACATGCCCCAGGGCACCTAAGCCTACACACCACAACTACTGAGCCCGTGTGCCTCCACTAGAGAAGAGAAAACCCGTGTGTCACAACTAGAGAGAAGCCTGTGTGCCGCAAAGAAGAACTGATGCAGCCAAAAATAAAGAAAATAAATAGATAATAAATAAATAAATCTTAAAAAAAAAAAAAGAAACTAGAAAAAGAGCAAATTAAACCCCAAATAAGTAGGAGACAGGAAAAAATTAATAGCGGAAATCAATGAACACAAGACTAAAAAACAACAGAGGAAAATCAATGAAACCAAAAGCTGATTTCTAAAGAAAATCAGTAAAATGGATGTACTTCTAGAGACCCTGACCAAAAATAAAACAGAATCTGACACGGTGCTTGCCTGGTGGCACAGTGGTTCAGAGTCTGCCTGACAATGCAGGGGACACGGGTTCAAGCCCTGGTCTGGGAAGATCCCACATGCTGTAGAGCAGCTAGGCCCGTGAGCCACAACTAGTGAGCCTGCGTGCCTGGAGCTTGTGCTCCGCAACGACAGGCCGCGACAGTGAGAGGCCCGCGCACCGTGATGAAGAGTGGCCCCCACTCGCCGCAACTAGAGAAAGCCCACGCACAGAAACAAAGACCCCAAAATAAATAAATAAAAATTTTAAAAAATTGCAGTCCCCAACACCCAGTATTTCCTCCTTCCCCCTCCTTGTTCTCTTTAAAAAAAAAAAAAAAAATGAAAAGAAGACACAAATTACCAGTATCAGAAATGAAAGAGACATCACTACAGATATTAATATGATAATAAGGGAATATTATAAACAACTTATTCCAGTATATTCAACAACCTGGATAAAACAGTCAAATCCCTTCAAAAAGAAAAACAGCCAAAGCTACCTTAAGAAAAAAATAGATGGAATTCCACACAAATGCTTGTGGAAAAGAGAAGAGGAAGGAACACTTCCCAATGCATTCTATGAGGCCAGTATTACCTGATATGAAGAGGACACAGACATTAAAATATAACAAAATTGTAGACATATCCTTCATGAAAGCTACTAGGACTAATAAGTGAGAATGGCAAAGTTACAGGATAAAAGGCTAATATACAAAAATTAATTGTATTTCGATATACTCGTATCAGAAACTGAAATTAAAAATACAATTCAGAATAGTATAAAATGTGAAATATTTAGGTATAAATTTGACAAAATATGTTCCTAAGAGAAATTAAAGGAGACTTAAATAAGAGATATACATGTTAATGGATCAAAAGACTCAATACTGGGACTTCCCTGGTGGCGCAGTGGTTAAGAATCTGCCTGCCAATGCAGGGTACATGGGTTTGAGGCCTGGTCCGGGAATATCCCACATGCTGCGGAGCAACTAAGCCTGTGCGCCACAACTACTGAGCCTGCTCTCTAGAGCCTGTGTTCTGCAACAACACACCTCAAGAAGCCACCTCAACGAGAAGCCCACGCACTGCAACAAAGAGTAGCCCCCACTTGCCGCAACTAGAGAAAGCCTGTGTGCAGCAACAAAGACCCAAGACAGCCAAAAAAAAAAAAGACTCAGTATTGTTACAATGCGAAATCTCCCCAAATTTATCTACAGATCAATTCAACTGCAATAAAAATTCCAGCAGAATCTTTTGTACAAATTGACAACTTGATTTTAAATTTTATAAAGAAATGTAAAGAACTAGAATAGCCAATACAATTTTGAAAAGAAGGTAACAAATGGAGGATTTATACTATCTGATTTCAAGGCTTATTATCAAGACAAATTGTACTGGTGTAAAAATAGACATACAGATTAAAAAAACAGAATAGAGCCCAATAATAAACCAACACATATACAGTCAATTATTTTCAACAAAGGTCCCATGCCAACTGAATGGGAAAAGTATAACTTTTTTAACAAATGGGGCTACTGGATATCTAAATGTCAAGCAAACAAACAAAAACCACCTCAACGCTTGCCTCCCACTATATACAAAAATTAACTTGAAATCTCACAGACCTAAATTTAAGAGCTAAAATTGTAAAACTTCTAAATGGAAACATGGGAGAAACTCTCAGTAACTTTGGGTTTGGTAAAGACTTCTTAATTAGGACAGGAAAAGAACTTAGTATAAAAGAAAATATTTAATAAACTGAACATCTGAATCTAAAACTTTTGTTCTTCAAAAGACACTATTACTAAAATAAAAAGCAAGTTAGGGTGCTTCCCTAGTGGTGCAGTGGTTAAGAATCTGCCTGCCAATGCAGGGGACACAGGTTCGATCCCTGGTCCAGGAAGATCCCACATGCCATGGAGCAACTAAGCCCATGCGCCACAAATATTGAGCCCATGTGCCACAACTAGTGAAGCCCATGCACCTAGAGCCCATGCTCCGCAGAAAGAAAAGCCACCACAATGAGAAGCCCAGGCACCGCAACGAAGAGTAGTACCCATTTGCCACAACTAGAGAAAGCCCGTGCGCAGCATCGAAGACCCAACGCAGCCAAAAATAAATAAATAAATAAATAATTTATATATTAAAAAAAGCAAGTTATAAACAAGGAGAAGATATCTGCAAAACATATAGGTGACAAAAGTGTTCAAAATATGTAGAGAACTTTAAACTCAATAATAAGACAAGCATGGGCCATAGATTTGAAGAGAGACTTCATAAAAAAGATACTCTAATGAAAAATAAACAGATAAAAAGATGCTCAGCATTATTAATCATTAGAGAACTGCAAATTAGAATCACAATGAGATAGTCCTACACATCCACTAGAATGGTAAAAAGAGTGTTAACAGCAAAGGTTGGCCAAGATGTGGAGCAACTGCAACTCTTACACATTGCTGGTGGGAATGTAAAATTAATAGCCACTCTGGAAAACACTTTGGCAACTTTTAAAATATTTAGATATACACACATCACACCTTCCAGTCATTTTACTGCATGCTATTTACCCAAGAGAAATGAAGGCATAAGTCCATACAAAGACATGTACAATGAATCTTCATAGAAGACTCATTTATAATGGCCAGAAACTAGAAACAAATCAAATGTCTATCAACTAATAAATTAAAAAAACTGTAGTGTATCCATACAATAGAATATTACTCAGCACTAAAAAGGGAAAACTATAGAAACATGAATAAATCTCACAACAGAGTATGCACTGTATGCTCCTATATACATAATATGTTAGATCATGCAAACCAACCCACTATGGATTATTATTCAGTGATAAAAAGAAACAAACTACTGATACACTCAAACACTTGGAGGTATCTTAAGGGCATAATGTGAGTAAAAAAAAAAAAAAAGTCAATCTGAGCACCTAAATCTATAAAGCAAATATTAACAGAATAAAGGGAGAAATAGACAGCAATACAATAATAGTAGGAAACATTAATACCCCACTTGTATCAATGGGTAGATCATCCAGACAGAAAATCAATAAGGAAGACTAGCCTTAAATGACATGTTAGACCAGACTGAATTAATAACATATACAGGGCATTCCATCCAAAAGCAACAGAATACACATTCTTCTCAAGTACACATGGATCTCCAGGATAGATCAGATGTTAATTATCCCGCAAAACAAGTCCTAAATTTAAGAAGATTGAAATCATATCAAGCACCTTTTCCTACCACAATGGTATTGACATTAGAAATCAATTACAAGAAGAAAGCAAAACTCACAGATGTATGGTGATTAAGCATATGATCATCTGAATAGATGCATTTGACAAAACTTGACAAAAACATTCATTTATGGTAAAAACTCTCAACAAAGTGTGTACAGAGGGAATGCACCACAACATAATAAAGGCCGTATGTGACAAGCCCAAAGCTAACATCATATTGAACACATGAAAAGATGCTCAGCATCACTAATCAACAGGGAAATGCAAATCAAAACCATAATGAGATATCATCTCACACTTGTTAGAATGGCAATTATCAAAAAGACAAGAAATAACAAGTGGTGGCAGGGATATGGAGAAAAGGGAACTCTTGTGCACTGTTAGTGGGAATGTATATTGGTCCAACCACTATGGAAATCAGTACAGAGATTCCTCAAAGAATTAAAAATAGAACTACCATATGATCTAGAAGCTCCATTTCTGGGTATTTATCCAAAGAAAGTGAAAACACTAATTTGAAAAGATATATGCACCCCAATGTTTCTTGCAGACTATTTACAATAGCCAAGGTATGGAAAGGACTTCAGTGTCCTTTGATGCATGAATGGATATAGAAAATGCGACACACACATCCACAGACACACACAGGAATATTATTCAACCATAAAAAGAAGGAAATCTTACCATTTGTGACAACATGGATGGACCTTGAGGGCATTATGCTAAGTAAAATAAATCAGGTAGAGAAAGACAAATACCAGATGATCTCACGTTTTTAGAGGAATCTTAACAAAAACAAATAAAAACCAAGAAAACTAAGCTCAAAAAAAAAAGAGAACATACTGTTATTTTTTCTTTTTTTTATAACTTTACTTATTTATTTGTTTTTATTTTTGGCTGTGTAGGGTCTTCGTTGCTGTGCTCGGGCTTTCTCTAGTTGCAGTGAGTGGGGGCTACTCTTTGTTGCGATGCGCGGGCTTCTCATTGCAGTGGCTTCTCTTGTGGCGAAGCACGGGCTCTAGGCATGCGGGCTTCCATAGTTGTGGCTCACAGGCTCAGTAGTTGTGGCTCATGGGCTCTAGAATGAAGGCTCAGTATTTATGGTGCATGGGCTTAGTTGCTTCATGGCATGTGGGATCTTCCTGGACCAGGGCTGGAACCCGTGTACCCTGAATTGGCAGGTGGATTCCTAACCACTGCACCACCAGGGAAGGCCCAGACTGGTTTTTATAAGAGGTGTGGCTGTGGCAGTGAGGGGTGGATGAAATGGGTGAAAGGGTATGAATAAGTAAGTCATGGGGATGTCATGTACAGCATGGTGACTATACTTAATAACACTGTACTGCATATTTGAAAGTTGCTAGGAGAGTAGATCTTAAAAGTTCTCATCACAAAATAAATTTTTGTAACTATGTGTGGTGATGGGTGTTAACTATACTTACTGTGGTGATTCCTTTGCAATCCATACAAAGTCGAGGGACTTCCCTGGTGGCGCAGTGGTTAAGAATCTGCCTGCCAACTCAGGGGACACAGGTTCGAGCCCTGGTCCCACGTGCCACAGAGCAACTAAGCCCATGAGCCACAACTACTGAACCTGCACTCTAGAGCCCGTGTACCACAACTACTGAGCCCGTGTGCCGCAACTACTGAAGCCCACGTGCCTAGAGCCCATGCTCCGTTAACAAGAGAAGCCACCGCAATGAGAACCCTGCGCACCGCAACGAAGAGTAGCCCCCTCTCGCCACAACTAGAGAAAGCCCGCGCACAGCAACAAGGACCCAACACAGCCAAAAATAAATAAATAAAAAATACATACAAAGTTGAATCATTATGTTGTAAATATGAAACTATTATGTTATATGCCAATTACACCTCACTAAAAAAAAGAAAGGAATAAAAACGGAAAGGCATTAAAAAATGTCTACCTCAAGAGGTCACACAATGAATGATTCCGTTTATATAACGTTCTCAAAATGACAAAACTCCTGAGAAAGAATAAATTAATGGTTGTCAGAGGTTAAGGACAGTGGGAAGGTGATGGGTGTGAATATAAAGAAGCATGAGTGATGTATTTATGTTCTGTATCTTGACTAGTTCTATATCTTTATTGCAGTGGTTGTTACATTAATCTACACATGTGATAAAATGGCATACAACTATACACAGCCATTGTACTTAATGTCAATTTCTTGGTTTCGAAATTGTATTGTAGTTACATAAGATATAACTATCAGGGCAAACTGGGTTAAAGGCACATTAGAATTCTGTGTACTATCAAATCATATCAAATCAAATGGCTTTAGGAAAGCAAGGTGGTTTACTGTTAGAAAAACAATCTATGTAATTCATCTCATTAACAAAATAAAGGTTAAAAAGCTATAATCATCATAGCTGACACAAAAAATATTTGATAACATTTGATAACATTCATTTTTAATAAATAAAAATTCTTAGCAAATCTAGGAAGAAATTTTGATTTTTAAAATTCACAGTGTGACGTTAACAAAAATGGCAGAGTAAGGAACTCCAAACCTACTCTCTTTATAAAAGCAACAAAAAAAAAGATCAGAATCTATCAGAATCAAGTTTTTCTAAGCTCTGGAAATTAATCAAAGGCTTGCAGTACTATGGGTAACATATACTAAAGAAAGGCAGCTGATTCTTGATAAGAACAGCAACCTCTGGGCTACATTAACTTACCCCAGTCTTGTTCCTGTTCCACAGCTCAGCACTACCTATGAAAATAACAACCATATTCTTGATTGTGGAGGGAGCAGAATGAACTAATTTTCAAGGAACTGTAATCATTTGTTTTGATCTGTTTCGTGGCTCCTTGGAAGATCAAAAGGCTTGTCTTTATTTTGCCTAACTGAAAACTGGCCTAATGCTAAAAGCTCTTCCCTGGGGGCATTCTGGGAAAATGGTTACTGTCTAGTATCTTAGCCACTGCTTCCTGAGGCAACAGAAAAAAGCTGGGCAAACAACAGATTAACCAAAAAGCTTGAGAAGAAAGGCTGAGGAAAAAGATGCTCTGAGAATCTAGGCCACGTGCACGCTCAAGGCTGTGAGCATGGTCAGAAAAGACCTGAGAAGGACTTAAGTTCTCACCTGCTGTTGATCTTGAGGCTCTCTGGAAGCAGAAAGTAAAAGCTAAGGCAGAACTGTCAACTGCCTGACTGGGTGTGGAAGCTGAGCCCCAATACATACACAGAGCCCACGGCAAAGACTGGAAGAAATTTTGGCTACAGGCATTCAAGGAAATCTCTGTCCAATTATTAGCGGGTAACTAAGCTAATTGAATAGAGACTTCGGTGGCTACACAAAACAAAAGAAACAGAGTTTGTAGAATTAGTACAGAAAAGTCTGTAAACAAACAAACAACAACTACAATAAGCCAAACATAACAAATCCTGGAAAGGGGAGAGAATCTGATTTTTTCAGAGTCGCAAATAATAACAGTCACAATACCCAGTCTTCAACAGGAACAACGATAACGGCCATACCTGCAAAGAAACAATATAGTATGGCCCAAATAAAGAAAAAATAAATAGAAACTGTGCCTGAGGAAGACCAGACATTGGAATTTCTAGGCAAAGGCTTTAAATCAGCTATTTTAAATATTCAACAAGCTAAAGGAAACCATGCCCAAAAAACTAAAGGGAAAGTACGAGAACAATGTGTCACCTAGTTGAGAATAAATCAATAAATAGGTAGAAATTATTAAAAGGAAAAAAATAGGAATTCTGAGGGTGAAAAGTGCAATAACAAATTAAGAATTCACTAGAGGGGCTCAACAGCAGGTTTGAACAGGCAGAAAAAGAATCAGCAAACTGACAAATAAACTCACTGAGATTATCTGGTCTGAAGAACAGAAAGAAAAGAGAATTAAGAAAAATAAGCAAAGCCTCAGAGGCCTGTGGGATACCATTAAACATATCAACATATGCTTAATACGAGTAACAGACAGGCGAAAGGAGGAAGGGGAAGGGGGGTGAGAGAGAAAGAGAGAATATTGGAAGAATAATAGTCAAAACTTCTAAAATTTGAAGCTCAATGAACTCCAAAAGGATAAATTCACAGGAATCCACAACTACATACATCACAATCAAACTGATCAAAAGCTAAAGACAAAGAAAGAATCTTCAAAACAGGAAAGGACAAGTAACTCATCATGTACAAGTGATCATCAATAAGATTAACATCTGATTTCTAATCAGAAACCAGAAGGTAGTGGGATGATGTACTCAAAGTGCTGAAAGAAAAGAACAGTCAAACCAAAATTATTTATCTGGCAAAACTATCCTTCAAAAATGAAGGAAAAATTTTGACATTCCCAGATAAACAAAAAGTGAGAGAGTTTGTTGCTAGCAGTCTGGCCCTACAAGTGCTTAAAGGGACTCCTTCAGAATGAAATGAAGGGACATTAGACAGTTACTCAATGGCATATGAAGAAATAAACACCAGGATAGGTGTTTTTGTATTTACACAGGTAAATATAGAAAACAGCATAAATGTAATTTTTGTTTGTAATTCTTTTTTAATCGCACTAAAAGACAACTGCATAAAGCAAGTTACAAATCTAAGTTGACAGGCACACAATATATACAGATTTAATCTGTGACAATAACACATCATATGGCGGAAAGTTTAACACTACTGAAGCTAAGTTGGCATTAATCCTAACTAGATGGTTATAAATTAAGATGTTAATGTAATCCCTAGAGAAACCACAAAATATATGTCTGAATAAAGACCTGTATGTGAATGTTCATAGCATTTTTAACATAGTCCCAAAGTGGAATCAAACTAAATATCCATTAGCTGAAGAATGGATAAACAGTATGTGATATATCTATGATGGAATATTATTTAGCCATAAGAAGAAATGAAGTACTGTTAAATAACACAACCCTGAATACTCTATGCCAAGCAAAACACAAAAGGCCACATACTGGGGAAAAAAAAAAAAAGGCCACATACTGTATGATACCAATTATGTGAAATGTCTAGAATAGGCAAATCCATAGACAGAAAATAGATTAGCAGTTGCCAGGGAAGGGGAGAGAGGAGAATTGGAGCTAACTGCTAACAAGTAGAGGGTTATTTATTTATTTTTTTGGTGTGATGAAAATCTTGAATTAGATAGTGGTGATGGTTGCACAACATAGTGAATAGACGACAACCACTGAACTGTATGCACTTTTAAATGGTGAATTTTATGTCATGTGAAGTGTGTCTCAGTAAAAAATGCTACAGAAAGCCTACAGCTTATATCACATTTAACAGTTAAACAATAAAAGAATATATAATTTTAATAATGAAATAAAACTTTTAATAAAGAAAGTTTTGAGATTGGAAATGAAACAGAGATACTTATTATATCACTTTTATTCTACATGCACTAGAGATCCTTAGCACAAAAGAAAAAAAAAGTGTAATACTCAGAGAAACTGTTAAAATTAAAAAATAAATTTAGCAAGGTTGCAGGACACAAGGTTATTATACAAAAATCAGTTGTATTTCTATATAGCAAATATAATTGGAAAGTGAAGTTTAAAAAAACAATATCATATATAATGCCATCTAAAAACACTAAATGACCAGGAATAAATTTTTTTTAAACGTGCAGTATATACAGACAAAAACCTGTAACACATTAAAAATAATTTTTTAAAGACCTATATGAATGGATTTATTCATGGGTTGTAGAGTCAATACCATCTGGATGCCAGTTCTTCCAAAATTAATCTATATATTCAGTGTAATCCCAATTGAATATCTAAGTTGAATAATTTGTGGAAAATGGCAAGTTACTTTAAAAATTTATATGTGAGGGCTTCCCTGGTGGTGCAGTGGTTAAGAATCCGCCTGCCAATGCAGGGGACACGGGTTCGAGCCCTGGTCCGGGAAGATCCCACATGCCGCAGAACAACTAAGCACGTGTGCCACAACTACTGAGCCTGCGCTCTAGAGCCGCGAGCCACAACTACTGAGCCCACGAGCCACAACTACTGAAGCCCGCGCACCTAGAGCCCGTGCTCCGCAACAAGAGAAGCCGCTGCAATGAGAAGCCTGCGCACCACCAGGAAGAGTAGCCCCCGCTCACCACAACTAGAGAAAGCCTGCGTGCAGCAACGAAGACCCAACGCAGCCAAAAATAAAATAAAATAAATTAAAAAAAATTATATGTGAATGTAAAGTGGCAATCTTATAGGAGGAAAACTAAGTTGGAAAATTACTATACCAGATATCTAGAACATAGCTACAGTAATTAAGATTGTGTGGTATCAGCACAAGCATGGAGAAATAGATTAATGGAACAAAGCAGAAAGTCTAGAAACAGACCACATGGTTATGGACACTTGTTCTATAATAAAGGTGGCATTTGCAGAGCTGTAGGAAGCAGTCTTTTCTTTAACTGGTATTGGGTCAGTTGGTTTGGAAAACTTTTCAAAAAATATTAAACTTGATCATTACTTTACAATAAACACAAATATAAAGTCCAGGGGATTATGAATCTAAATGTAAAAAGTAGAATACTAAAGCTTCTAGAAAAATTTGGAAATATCTTTATGACTGCAAAGTGGGAAAAGATTTCTTAAACACAACACAAACATCAAATAAAGAAAAGGAAAAGACTGATGACTAAAATTAATAACTCTGGTCATCAAGACACCATTAAGAGAATGAAAAGGCAAGCCAAAGTGGGAGAAAACGTGCAAAGATTCACTTCTGAAATACATTAAAAACCTCTTTACAAATCAGTACGAAAAAACACAGGCAACCCAATAAAAAAAAAGACTTGGAAAGGCATTTCACATAGGAGAATATCAGTGTCCAATAAACATAAGAAAAAGTGTTTAAACTTATTCATCAAAGGTTATGCAAATTAAACCATGATTAAATATGACTACACACCTAACTCTATGGTTAAAAACATAAAAGACTTGACCCAGTGTTGGCAAGGATGTAAAGTAATTGAAGTTTTCAGATCCTGTTGCTGAGCTATAAATTGATACAAACATTGAAAAAAAAAAAGTATTCAGAATTATTTACTAAAGCTGACCCTGCAACTTAACTCCAAAAGTAGAAATTTACACATACGTGTACTGAAAGTATAATAGTGTGCAAAGGAAACTTACTCATTATAGTCAAAAACTGGAAACATCAATCTCCAACAAAAATAAATTGTGCTATATTTCTAAATGGATTATACAGCAATGAAAATGAACAAATTACTGCTACACACAATAATGAATAACTATCACAAATACTATATGAATAGAGGAAAGCAGATGCAAAATAGTACATATGGAATGTGTTATGGACTGAATGTCTGTGTCTGTCCCCCCATCCATATGTTGCAATCCTAACCCCCAATGTGATGGTAGTAGGGGGTGGGGCCTTTGGGGGTTCCTTAGGTCATGAGGGTGGAGCCCTCATGAATGGGATTAGTGCCCTTATGAAAGAGACCCCAGAGAGCTCTCTCACCTCTTCCACCATGTGAGGATACAGCAAGAAGACTGCTGTCTATGAATAGGAAGAGGGCCCTCAACAGACACCGAATCTGCCGGCATCTTGATCTTGAACTTCCTAGTCTTCAGAACTGTGAGAAATAAATGTTTGTTGTTTAAACCACCCAGTCTATTATATTTTTGTTACAGCAGCCTGAATGGACTAAGACAGGACGATTCCAGTTATAAACTTCAAACAGCAGGAAAAACTAATCTATGGTTAGAAGTCAGGATAATCATTATCTTTGTAGAAGAAAAGAAAGGTAGTGACCAGGATGAAGCATGAGTGTGGCTTCTGGACACTGGCAGTGTTCTATTTCTTGATCTTGGCAATGGTTAACTTGATTTACCATGTGATAGTTTACTGAGCTGTACATCTATATTTTATGTACTTTTCAGTATGTATTTTACTCAATTAAAACAAAATTTTAAAAATTTACCTGTTTTTTCTGTGTTCTGTTTTTGTTTTCCAGCCAATCATCCATTTGTTCCTCAATTTCTTCTATAGAAGTTCCATGATCATAAGATTGAATATATGTACTTTCTAAAGGCGTATATACAGGAAATTCAGGTTTTGGTTTTTTTACTTTAACTTTCTTCTGCTCTAAAAAAAAAAAAAATGTTTAAAAGAACCAATCAATAACATAATAGCTTCTAACATTTTATTCAAAGACCATTCTTAAAAGAACACATAAATATGTATTGTTCTTTCATCAAAACAGAATTGCTTTGCTATAGTTAGCTGTAAGTTTTACTGTGCCCTATCCACTGCATTGTTTTAAAATAAAACCCACAGGTGCTAATGATAGAAGATTATGATATAACCATCATATCAATTTGTATATATCTTCAGTGTTCAAAGTATTGTTCATGAAACATTTCATTATGGCATAGTGAAAAGAGCCTGGTCATTAGTGTTTTAATCCTACCTTTACTATCTAATAGTTGCACAATACTGGGCAAGTAACTTAACCCTTAGAACAAGTGTCCATTTTCTCTTCTGTAAAAGGGAGCTATATCTAACCTCATAAAGTTGATGTGAGGAGAATTATATATCCCCTAACATACTACTTGGCAGAAAATTAGCTAATAATGGTATACATTCATCTTTTCAATATTTTACAAATGCAAAATATAATCTGGCAACATCAAGGGTAGTTATCAATAGATACTTATCAAGTTATCAATTGGCCTCTCCATTAAATCCCTTTCTGATTAGAGAGTTAACACTGAGAAGTAACTTCACTCTTGATTACTACTGTCAAACTCATCCATTCTTATAACCATATCTTCTCGAGACATCCTCTGTGTATCTGTTACAATACTAATGTAATAAAATTAATATGATATTGGCATATGAAGAGACAAATTCCTAGAATAGAACAGAGAATTCATAAATATTTCAGTTCAGTGGGAAAAGGATTTATTAAATGATGCTGTCACAAATGAATACCCACTTGAAAGAAAATTGGACACAACCTTACAATATATACCAAAATAAATCCCAGTTGGATAAGAGACTTGACTTTAAAAACCAAAACAATAAAAATCTTGCAAAAAGAAATCTAAAATACTACCTGTACTATTTAAAGGAAGACAAAATCTTAACTAAGACTGAAAACCCAAATGCTATAAAAAAAAAAGATAAAAGACAGAATAAACAAATCAAGAGAGAAATAACAGATTTGGAAAGATCATCTACAATTCAGAGTACAAACAGAAGACTGATATATAGAATACATAAAGAGATCTTATAAACTGACAAGAGGATAGGCAGCCCAATAGAGAAAAATGGCCAAAAATAATGTGCATTAAGAATACAGTGTTGGGCTTCCCTGGTGGTGCAGTGGTTGAGAGTCCGCCTGCCGGTGCAGGGGACACGGGTTCGTGCCCCGGTCCGGGAGGATCCCACATGCCACGGAGCGGCTGCACCCGTGAGCCATGGCCGCTGAGCCTACGCGTCCGGAGCCTGGTGCTCCGTGGCGGGAGAGGCCACAGCAGTGAGAGGCCCGCGTACCGCAAAAAAAAAAAAAAAAAAAAAAGAATACAGTGTTATGGGAACAGTTCTACTTAACAAGGCTGTTACCTTTCTAGAAATTACATGGTATCTAATACCATATTTTATCCTATACTGCTTCAGTACTTTTATACATCCAGGCTTTTGAAATGGTGACTTAAAAAAAAAAAACACCCTAATACCAAAATAGGAAATCAGTAACTTAAGTGATATATGAGTCTAATTTAAAAGTATAAAAACATAGTGTCACCAGAGTACAATATGAGCCCAAATAGGAGGCCAGGTTTTCTTGTTTTTCAAAATTGTTTTTTAGAAAAGAGGAAGAAACCGTATAAATGACTCCTTACGGGGACTTCCCTGGTGGTGCAGTGGTTAAGAATCTGCCTGCCAATGCAGGGGATACGGGTTTGAGCCCTAGTCCACAAAGATCCCACATGCCGCGGAGCAACTAAGCCCATGCGCCACAACTACTGAAGCCCGTGCGCCTAGAGCCCGTGCGCCTAGAGCCCGTGCGCCTAGAGCCCGTGCTCTGCAACAAGAGAAGCCACCACAATGGGAAGCCCGCGCCACAACGAAGAACAGCCCTGCTCGCTGCAACTAGAGAAAGCCCACGCGCAGCAACGAAGACCCAATGCAGCCAAATTAAAAAAAAAAAAAAAAAAGATTCCTTATGAAGTTGGTCATATTACTCAAATTTTCACAATTTCTTTATTTTGAGCAACAAATTATTGCTAAGGGAAAATACACATAAACTAGAACGTATCTCATGGCTACTAATTTTGGTTGCTTATAGAGAAGCAGTTATAAAAAGGAAGCAAATAAATTTGGTTTATTTCTGGGGCATTGATCACAATTGCAAGTATTTGAATCTTTTAAAATATGCATTTAAAAAAATCACTTAAAAAATAATACAAAACTTCCACTCCTGGAAAAATGAAGAAGTACTTTTTCATAGCCCTCTCACTAAGAAAAACTAAAAATTCTAAATGTTATATATGAAACAAACAGAAGAATAATCTGAATGTTGGAGAGAAGACAGACCAACTAGGAACGGCAGGACCCAATAAGCACCAAGGTGGTAACTTCCTCTGGGTTTCTTACAGCCTCATATATCCCAGACTTGGTCCCAGAGAAGCTTGCAGCCCAAAAATACTGAAAGGCACAGAAATAATAATGGTAATATTAAGAAATTTAAAAAGCTTTCTCTTTCCAGCCAAAAGGACCAGAAAAGCAGCAGCATTATCAAGATAAACTTTTAGATTATAACCAATCTACTTCAGGCAAACAACACAGAAAAAAGTATGGCCACACCCCACCCCCCATGCCAGCGAAGGCTAGTGGGAAGCCTAGACTTCTGCCATAGTGAGGCTGTAATGAGGCACCCCAATCTCAGGGTGATGTGGGAGAAGGCTGTGTAAGAAGCCAAGCTTTCATGTCTGCTGAGAGGTGATGGGGATCCCCCTTCCCATGTGGAAACAGCAGAGACTAAGTTGGTAGTCTGGGTTTCCAAATCTACCCAGGGATAATGAGGTGTCCCTCCTCCTCCCTGCCAGGGTGGTTTCAGAGGAAGCCTGGAGGGCAATCAGGGCTTTCACAACTGTCCAGCTGAGGCACCCCTGACCCCCACAATGTCAGGGGAGGCCAGGTGGTGAGCAGTAAGTAGACATTCTTGCTTATCCCAGCCAGACTCGGGTAAGTGGAGACCTACTGGCAAGCAAGAGCACCCACACCCACCCAACCCTGAAAGGATTCACAACCAGCCTCCCCCTCAGCCGTAATACATGTCATGAAGGGAACCTGGAATTCCACTCCTACCTGACTGTAACAGGGCAGCAACCCTCCCCTTTCCACTGCTAGGCTTTGTTAGAGAACACCGGGTAAAATAGAGGATTTAAATAAGATCCAGAGTCTTATAATACCTGAAATGTCCAAGTTTTGATTAAAAAAAAAAGTCACTCATCATACCAAGAACCAAGAATATCTCTATTTGAATGAAAAAGATAATCAGTAGATGCCAACAGATGAAAGAGATATCCAAATTATCTGACTAGGATTTTAACACAGCCATATAAAAATGGTTTGACAAGCAATAATACACATTCTTAAAACAGAGGAAGAAATAAAAAGTCAACAGCAAAGAAACAGAAGATACACAGAAGAACCAAATAGAAATACCAGAACTGAAAAGTATGCTAACTGAATTTGGCACATTTTTCAAGTGCAAAATGCAAACAACTGTCAACTCAAAATTCCATATTCAGTGAAAATATTCTTCAGGAATAAAGGAGAAACCAAGACCTCTGCAGATGAAGGAAAACTAAGAGAATCTGTTACCAGCAGACCTATCTGATAATAATGGCTAGTAATCTGAACAGAAAGGAAATCATAAAAGAAAAAATTCTTAAAATAGCTGGAAGGAGAAAGAACAAGAGTAAAAATATGGGTAAATACAATAGATTTTCCTCCTCCTCTTGAGTTTTCTATGTTATATCTGACAGCTGAATGGAAATTATAACATTCAATATATGTAGAGAAAATATTTAAGACAGTTATAAGTGGGAGACATAAATGGATGTAAAGTGAGGTAATGTTTCTATATATCACTTGAAATGGTAAATTGTTTACACCAGTAGATTTTAATAAGTTATGTATATATACGATAATACCTAGAGCACCCATTAAAAACGCTATACAAAATGATATATTAAAAAAACACTATAGGGCTTCCCTGGTGGTGCAGTGGTTGAGAGTCCGCCTGCCGATGCAGGGGACACGGTTTCGTGCCCCGGTCTGGGAAGATCCCACAAGCTGCGGAGCGGCCGCGCCGTGAGCCATGGCCGCTGAGCCTGCACGTCTGGAGCCTGTGCTCCACAATGGGAGAGGCCACAACAGTGAGAGGCCTGCGTACCTCAAAAAAACAAAAAACAAAAACCACTATAGATAAATTCAAATGGAATTCTAAAAAGAAAAACATTCGAGTAATCTACACAAGAAAGTAGAAAGAAGAAAACAGAACAAATAGACAACAAAAAATAAAATGGCACACTTAAGCCCTAATATATCAATAACTACATTACAGGCAAATGGTCTAAATACACCAATTAAAAGATAAAGATTGGTACAGTGGATGAAAACCCACGACCTATGTATATGCTATCTATAAGAAACTTATTACAAATTAATCAAAACATTAATCAAAAGAAAGCAGGAGTAGCTAATTTATATCAGGTAAATAGAATTCAGAGCAAAGGAGTTTACCCAAAAGATGCCCAAAGCAAGCAGAAGAAAGAAAATAATAAAAATGAGAACAAAAATCAATGAAATTGAAAAGAAAAGCAACAGAGAAAATCAATGAAACAAGGAACTGGATCTTTGAAAAGATCAATAAAACTGATATACATCTGGAAAAACTGACCAAAAAAGTGAGAAAACAGAAGTTAGAAGTATTTTAGCACTGAAACAGGAGAAATCACCACAGGACATGCAGACATCAAAAGGATAATAAAGTGAACAACGCTAGACACATACATTTGACAATTTGGGTGAAGTTGACCAACTGCTTGAAAAGTACAAACTACCTTAATTCAATCATTAAATAGATATATGAAATAAGATATTTGAATAGCCTTGTATTTATAAAGGAAATTTAATTTATAATTTAAAAACTGCCAAAAAGAAATATCCAGGCTTAGATGGCTTCACTAGAGAATTCTACCAAATGTTTAAAGAATTAACACCAATTCTACACAGCTTCTTTCAGAAAACAGAAGACTTCCCAATTCATTATATGGGGGTACCCTGATACTGAAATCATACAAAGACAGTACAAAAAGAGAAAACTATAGACCAGTATCTCTCATGAATATAGATGCAAACAAAAATCCTTCACAAAATATGTGCAAAGAGAATTCAGCAATATATAAAAAGAATTATATACCATCATGGTATTTACTGGGGGGGGTGGTGCAAGTGTGGTTCCATATTCAAAATTCAATCAGTGTAATCCACAACATTAACAGGCCAAAGAGGAAATATCACATGATCATATTAATTGATGAAAAAAATGTAACAAAAATTTAACAAAATTCAACACCCAGTCATGATTAAAAACTCAGAAAACTAGGAATAGAGGGAAACTTCCTTAACTTCATATAGGGCATCTATAAAAATCATACAGCTAACACCCTACTTAATGGTATAACACTAAATGCTTCCCCCCTAAGGTTTAGAACAGAACCCGTGTCCCCTGCATCGGCAGGCGGACTCTTAACCACTGCGCCACCAGGGAAGCCCCAAGATTTTTTTTTTTGTAGATACACACAAGATTACCCTAAAATTTACATGGAAAGGCAAAGGAACTAGAATAACTAAGACATTTCGAAAAAGAAGAAGAAAGTGGGAAGAATCACTCTACCTAATTTTGAGATTATTGTAGAGCTGCAATAATCAAGATTTCATATTTGTAAACCACATATCTAAAAGAGGACTCATATCTAGAACGTATATATGAAGGATTCTTAAAACTCAATAGTAAAAAAAAAAAAATCCAGTTAGAAAACAAGCCAAAGGCATGAAGAAAGATTTTACTGAAGACGATATACACGTGGCAAATAAGCACGTGAAAAGATGTTTCAACATCCCTATCCATTAGGAAAATGCAAGTTAAGACCATGGTAAGATATCGCTACACACCTATCAGAATAGCTAAAATAAAAAATAGTGAGAATATCAAATTCTGGGGAGGCTGCAAAGAGACTAAATCTCTCATACAATGCTGGTAGGAGTATAACATGGTATGGGAACTCTGGAAAATAATTTGGCAATTTCTTAAAACTCTAAGCATAAACTTATCATATGACCCAGCAATTGCACTTCTGGGTTCACACAAAAATTTACATATGACTGTTCATAGCAGCCTTATTTGTAACGGTCAAAAACCATAAACCACCAAAATGTCCTACAATAGGTGAATGGTTAAACAAATGGTGGTACATCCATACTATGGAATATTATTCATTAATAAAAGGAAATGAATTACTGACACATGGAACAACTTGGATAAATCCCAAAGGCAATACAATGAGTGAAAGAACCCAGTCTCAAAAGGTCACATACTGTACGGTTCTCGAATTCACATTCTCTAAATCATACAGTCAAAATTACAATGTTAGACAGATGAAAAATAGATTAGTAATTGCCAGGTGTTAGGGATAATGGGGAGATGGGAGAAGGTGATGGTTGTGATAATAAAGCAGTAGTGGATAATTGGGGTGGTGGCTACATTAATATAAGCATGTGACAAAATGGCAGAGAACTATACATACATTTTCTATCAATGTCAGTTCCTAGTTTTGATATTATACTATAGTTATATAAGATAACCAATGGGGGAAACTGAGAGGAGGGTACATGGGACCTCTCTGTACTATCTTTGCAACTTCCTATGAATCTATAATTATTTCAAAGTAAAAAGTTAAATAGAAAAGCAACAGTTCACGGGAGTTCCCTGATGGTCTAGTGGTTAGTATTTGGCGCTTTCACTGCTGTGACCCGGGTTCAATCCCTGGTCAGGGAACTGAGATCCTACAAGCTGCAGGGCCCAGCCAAAATTTTAAAAAAAGAAAAATTAAAACAAAAATAGCAACAGTTAGGCAAATGGTGCTGGGAAAGCTAGATACCATGTGAAAATAAAGAAGTTGGACCCTTACCCAACACCATATATAAAAACTAACTCAAAATGGATCAATTACCTAAGTCTAAGAACAAAAACTCTAAAGGTCTTCCAAGAAAATATAGGGCAAAAGCTTCATGACACTGGATTTGGCAATGATTTCTTTGATATGACACCAAAGGCACAGGCAAAGAAAGAAAAAACAGACAAATTAGACTTCATTAAAATTAAAAAATTTTGTGCATCAAAAGAGAATATCAATAGAGTAAAAAGGCAACCCATATAACAGGAGAAAATATTTGCAAATCATGTATCTGATAAGGAATAATATACAGAATATATAGAAAACTTCTAAAACTCAACAACAAACAAATAAACAATCTGATCCAAATTGGGTACAGGGCTTGAACAGTAATTTCTCCAAAGACACATGCAATAGGATAGCTATAGGAAACACACACACACACACACACACACACACACACACAACCCCCAGAAAATAAAAAGCATTGGCAAGAATGTGTAGAAATTGGAACTCTGTGCACTGTTGGTGAGAATGTAAAATGGTACAGTGCTATGGAAAACAGTATGGAGGTTCCTAAAAAAAAGTAAAAATAGAATTATCATATGATCCAGCAATTCCACTTCTGGATATATATCCAGAAGAGCTGAAACCAGGGACTCAAAGAGATATCTGTACACCCAAGTTCACAGTAGTATTATGCACAACAGCTAAAAAGTGGAAGCAACCCAAGTGTTCATTGACAGATGAATGGATAAACAAAATGTGGTATATACACACAATGGAATATTATTCAGCCTTAAAAAGGAAGGAAATTCTGACATATGCCACAACATGGATGAATCTTGAGGACATTATGCAAAGTGAAATAAGCCAATCACAAAAAGATAAATACTGTATGATTAGACTTATGTGAGATACTTAGAGTAGTTGAAATCACAGAACAGTGGTTGCCACAGGGCTGGCGGAGGTGAGAATGGGGAGTTATTATTTAACGGGTACAGTTTCAGTTTTGCAAGATGAAAAGAGCTATGGGAGATGGAGGGGGGTAATGGTTGTACATTATGAATATATTTAATACCACTGAACTCTGCTGTACTTAGAAATGGTTAAGATGGTAAATTTTGTTATGTATATTTTACCACAATGAAAATTATTCAGGGGATAAAGCAATACATTGGTTTTATTGTAACAATCATATATTTTTTAAAAAAGGAAAAAATCCTAATATTAGATGAATTGTGACTTGGAATAAAATTTCCACTGTCAGTCTCATACATGGAATCAAAAAGATCATACCTCATTATATATGGAAATAAAGATGATTTACTCTGTGTTGATGACTCAAAAAGTAGTTTTACTGATGACAAGAACCCTCTTGTCAAAAATGTTACTGAAGAGTTTAAATAAATTGCTTTAAGAAGTATGAAGTAGAAAAGAGCAATACGGTATTTCTAAATTCATTAATTCATTCAATTAATAGTTACTGAGGAGCTACCACATGCCTGGCATTATTCTAGGTGCTGGGGTTATGACTATAAACAAGAGAGACGAAAATAGCTGCCTGCATGGATCTTATAAAGTGATGTATCATTTTATATACAGTTACATTAAATAGGTACTCATTTCCAGATTAGTAAGTAAAATTTTAGTTGAAATTTGACCAGTTAATCTATAGCCATAATTGTTTATATATTAAATTGAATAAATGCTTTTTTGAATCATTTCAGTGAGAAAACTGAGATTGCATTATATTTAAGCATCACAGCATTATGATTATGAAATATCGAGGCAACTGTAATTTGTATTTGAGCTATATGATTTTAAAAATTCACATTCCATTGTTATTAGAACAAAGTACGTAGGAAATAATACTATTTTAAAGATATTCTTTGCCTACATATAAACTCTTGGGGCTAGGGCTCCTATCAGGTTTTACTACATAATAAGTTAAGGTACAGAGTTTCTATTTGGTCATGTTTCCAAATGTACTGGAGCTAGGGATGTGCCATATGCCTTTTCATAAATTATCTCAGAGAGTCTCCCATCCAAAGGAAAAATGTTCGAACCCATTGGGATTACATCTGCCCTACCTCCTTTGTCCTCCTTCTCCATCACCCCTGAACTAGCTTACAAATCAGCACTAGCAACTCCTTTCCTCATGAACCTAAGTTTTCTAGAAAACCAGTCTTCCATTACCTTAGGGAAGGTGAATGTTTTCCCGTCCTGCCACCCTAAAGAGATATATTCTGTCTACCATGTTCTTACTGTCCCCTTGGCACCCCTACTTAGGCCATCACTGGGGCATGGAGTGGGGACCACACAACAAGAAGAAAAATATAATGTCTGGAATGATTATCTCTGTAGACAAAAAAGAAGTACTTGACAGCAGGGTTTTGATTATTTGATTTTGCTTTTCTTCTTAACTCATATGAAGTACACAGTAAAAAAGGGAAATATTGCGTTTTCCTTCTACCCTTCCTCCCCTCTTTTCTCTATTCAAATTTTAACCTTTACAATTAATTTCTTCATAAAATAACTCATTTTTTTCCATTCACAATATGGGCTGTTTCATTATAGTACTTAGAACTCACATCTATTGAATTAGATTAAAACTCATACAATTAGAGAATGTATAAAAATATTATTAACACTGAAAACGTCTTATAATTATAAATATTCAACTTGGATTTAAACCTAAAACATAAAATTGATGAAAGGTTTATAATAAAGAAAGAAATGCTCAAAAATTTCCAAATAAATTATCACATTTTTTTCCATAAAGACTTCCCAGAAGAATGTTATTTATTTTTAAAAAATTACCCTTTTTCAGATTTCCCCCCTAAAATACCATTTCAGTAAGTAACACCACCACACCCTACTCAGTGTAGTTCTAGTGTAGCCCTTAGAGGACTCTGCACAATCTCAGCAGTAAAGCAAATAGACTTGAGGGCAGATTAGCAATCAGGTCATGAAAAACAGGCAGCATAAAATAGCTATTGCTAATCTGCATGAGATGAATTTACTCAATTAAGCAGATGGAAATGTTATTATGAACTCAGTATTCCAATGATGGTCTTTAAAATTAAGAAGGATGGGGGCAAATGAAATGCACACTGGGGGATTTGGGGCCTTTATGTATTAGTTCTAAAGTATACAATGTAGAACACTGTAATGAAGTTAACAAAATTAATTAAAAGATTCTTTGCATGTAACCATTGAGACTACATTTAAAAATACATGACAGCTTTTGACGTTATTAAGAGTAATGTGACTGTTCTTTAACATTCTTAATGTTGATACCATCACCTTTTCTAAATATACTACTGATATCAAAACATGAGCGACAGAAGTCTTATTACTCAGAGCCTAGGATGAGTATTGTTTTTAATAAAGTTTCTGGCATTTAATTTCCTCATTTTCAGTTTCAAGAAACCGTAAGCTAGTAATGAATTTTCCAACTTTTTAGAAGACTATCACACATTTTTGCTGGCATACAGTTTTCAGATATTTACCTATTTTAATGTTTCTTTACACAATATTTTTATTAAATAACAAATTATTGTAACAAATATCATATGATACCACTTATATGTGGAATCTAAAGAAAATGATACAAATGAACTTATTTACAAAACAGAAAGAGACTCCCAGACATAGAAAAACTTACAGTTAGCGGGGGGAAAGAGAGAGAGGGATAAATTTGGTCTTTGAGATGAACAGATATACACCTCTATATATAAAATAGATAAACAACAAGGACCTACTGTATAGCACAAGGAACTATATATATTTTTTTTTTTTAATTTTTTATTTATTTACTTTTGGCTGTGTTGGGTCTTCATTTCTGTGCGAGGGCTTTCTCTAGTTGTGGCAAGCGGGGGCCACTCTTCATCGCGGTGCACGGGCCTCTCACTATTGTGGCCTCTCTTGTTGTGGAGCACAGGCTCCAGACGTGCAGGCTCAGTAGTTGTGGCTCACAGGCCTAGTTGCTCCGTGGCATGTGGGATCTTCCCAGACCAGGGCTTGAACCCATGTCCCCTGCATTGGCAGGCGGACTCTCAACCACTGCGCCACCAGGGAAGCCCCACAAGGAACTATATTAAATGCCTTATAATAACCTGTAATGGAAAAGAATCTTAGAAAGAATAGATATATATGTATATGTGTAGCTGAATAACTTTGCTGTATAACTGAAACACTGTAAATCAACTCTACTTCAATTTAAAAATAAAAATTAAAAAAAAATTTTTTTAAGAGCATTATCAAATCTGCTTGAGAATTGTTATCAAATTCTTAGGCAGAACAAAAGTCTCTAAACAATTTTGGAAAAATAGTCATGAAAACATGACCATGAAAGCAATGAAATTAGTGTATTCATACTGCCTCTACAGGTAAATTCTGGTTTAGTTTGATATTTTTCTCTTTTCTTGTAAATGTCATTTCCCCCCACTCCGTTTTTTTTTTTTCTGCGGTACACGGGCCTCTCACTGCTGTGGCCTCTCCCGTTGCGGAGCACAGGCTCCGGACGCACAGGATCAGCGGCCACGGCTCATGGGCCACGGCTCATGGGCCCAGTCGCTCCGCGGCATGTGGGATCTTCCAGGACCAGGGCACGAACCCGCGTCCCCTGCATCGGCAGGCGGACTCTCAACCACTGCGCCACCAGGGAAGCCCCTTCCCCCCGGCTCCTTTTGACTAGTCTTAAAAGGCTTAGAAAATTTTTATGTAACAGTTTTACTTAAAAGTAACAATTATATAAAAATTACATTTAAAGTTTCATTTATTCATTGATTCATTCAATTTAATTAAAACTATTTCAACAATTGCTCAACTTCTGTTTCAATCTTTGGTTTAATATAACAATAATAATCATTTGTCTACCATTACTCTGCTCTGCAAAACACACATCAGTCAACCTTAATATGTAATTCTCTAACATCCTAAACTTTCCCCTCTTAAACAGAAGTCTGCTTTAAACAATGATATAGTTTATCTGAATATTATTTTGTGTTTGTAACTGTTGAAACTTTATTTTTTATTGGAGTATTGATTTAAAATGTTGTGTTAGTTCCTGCTGTACAGCAAAGTGAATCAGCTATACATATACATATATCCAACTCTTTTTTAGATTCTTTTCCCATATAGGTCACTACAGAGTACTGAGAAGAGTTCCCTGTGCTAAACAGTAGGTCCTTATTATCTATTATATAGAGAGCAGTGTGTATATGTCAATCCCAATCTCCCAATTTATCCCTCCCCACCGCTTTCCCTCCGGTAACCATAAGTTTGTTTTCTTCTTCACTAATATTAACACTCATTAATATTCATGGAATTATATTAATTCATATATTTAGTCATTCATCCATTTATTAAACATTTACTATGTGCCAGGACACTATATTCAATGCTGCAGACACAAAGATGAAAAAGAAAGTCCCTGTTCTAAAGCTGCCCAGACACCTGAAGGTTGTATAAGGCAAACAATGGTCCCCTAACCATGACCATGTTCTAATCCCCAGAACCTGGGAATATTTTACCTTACATGGCAAAAGAGACTTTGTAGATGTGATTAAGCTTGAGATAGGAGACTATCTTGAATTATCCAAGTTGGCCCAATCTAATCACAAGTCCTTAAAAGCAGAGAACTTTTCCCAGTTATGATCAGCCAGAGATGTGACTACAGAAGAGTCAGAGCGATGAGCCATTGCTGGATCTGAAGAAAGAGGAAGGGGGCCAAGATCCAAGGAGTGTGGAAGGCCTCTAGAAGCTGGAAAAGGAATGCAGCCTTGCTTGATAACCTTGATTTTAGCCCAGTGAGACTCATGTCAGACTCTGAGCCATACAACTATAAGATAATACATTTGTGTTTCAGCCACTAAATTTGTGGCCATTTGTTAGCACAAAAATAGAAGACTAATACTGGGATCATCTAGTCCAACATGTTTTTCTGACAGATAAGGAAAGTAAAACCCTCAAAGTCACACATTTAGGTAGTAGCAGTGTACTCTTTAGGTTTGGAGAGAACATAATTCTCCTCTATTCTCAAACCATGGTCAGTGTCAGGGTAAAGACAGAAAGCTAGACTTTCAGTATATGAAGGGAAATAGCCATCACCATTTTTCTATATATACTGAAAGTGTGAACTGAATGTGTGGTATACTAATATCACAGTTGCTCTTTTCCAGTTTGATCTGGCTAAATGACTTCTATGTGCTGCAGAAAAGCTTTTACTGTATACCCTTAAAAGCACACAAGTTGTTTTCTAAACTACACAGGCTGTGTATTTATATACATTTATAGGTGTGAAGTGACCAGGTATTAAGGGTGTTTACACTGTCTTCTGTGCCCAGATTGGTACCAAGCACAGCATTCAGAAATGAAGTCTGAACCAAAAACATTCATATTGGAATTTTTTAAAAAATAGACTTCACCTCCATGAATTCAGTCAACAATTACCTACTGAGAACCTACTATGTGCCAGGGACTCTTTAAGTCCTTGGATAGTCATAACAGTGAACAAAACAGATAAAGTCCTTACCCTCATGAAGCTTACATTCTTTTGGGGGGACCAGACATTAAACAAAATGAATATATAAGTTAAAGTTAAGTAGTGTTAAATGCTCTGGATAAAGATAAAGCAACGTAAAGGGACAGAACGTATATGTGTGGGAAAGATGTAGATATACAAACTTAGACAAAAAGACCAGGGCTGGTAAAATGTCTTCTTTAATAGTATGTTCAACTTTTCCTAAAATCAGCAAGAGCTGTCTTTAGCGTTCAATGGAAGATTTCAACATACTGACACTTTAGCCAAGGTTTTTCATGTTATATAACAATAATACAAATGAAACAAAGGCTTTCAAAACAAAAATCATTGACATTTTCAGGCTTCCTGTTTACTACTGTAATACAGCAAGTTGGGGATCAACTGGATAGACTCAGCACTAAATATCAATGACAACTGCAGCACTGGAGTATTTAAGGACTTTCTAGATTTTGGATGCCTCTCAGATTAAAGGAACTATATGACCCCATGTTAATTTTATCCCTCCTGATACTGAGCTGTGGGTGGTTCAGAAATTACTAATATAGTATTTTCCACATATAGTATATTAAGTACAAGTAACTCCATTTAGAAAGTAGCAAAGAAAGCACAGAAAATTTAATTACTGCTGAATTTAAGGGAAAATCCAAATTTAAATAATCAGTTTTACATAATATAGTTTAATACAGTAAGAAAATGTTTAAAACTCACTTTGAAGTGTTTCAAGTTCAGCTCTAGTCAATGCATCTTCCTTTTCCTTCAATCTTGTTTCTTTATATTTAGCATAAAACTGCCCAGCATCCTGAAAAAAGAAGTAACAAATAAATTAACATAAAAGGCAGTTTGCTTTGATGGTATTTTCCACATAACTTCAATTTAAAGCAGTATATTCAGGGACGCGGGTTCAATGCCTGGCTGGGGAACTAAGATCCCACATGCTGCGGGGCAACTAAGCCTGCGCACCACAACTATTAAGCTTGCACACCTCAACGAGAGAGCCCACATGCCACAAACTACAGAGCCCATGCGCTCTGGAGCCTGTGCACCACAATTAGAAAAGAGAAAATCTGCACGCCACAACTAGAGAGAAACCCGCGTGCTGCAAGGAAGCCATAATGGAAGATCCTGTATGCTGCAACTAAGACCCAATGCAGCCAAAAAAAATAAGGAAAATAAATAAATAAAAAATATAAAAAAAAACTATTTAAAGCAGTATATTCATTTAATAAGTAGTCTTCCTCTGTGTTTATGCTTTCAAATTTTATGATGAACAGAAGAAACTGAATAAGCAGTTCTCTACGATTTCTCTATCTTAGAGAACTGATGAAAGCCAGAAACTACATGAGTATAAATGTTTAAGTAAAGCCTTTACTCTCAGATACGAAAGGGATGTATCCTCTTCCTGTTTTCTTCCATTGTATATTTTCTCAGTATTATGCATGGACAGAGAGCAGAAAAACACACTTGCTGAACTGAATTATTTGATAGAATAGTAAATTATATTATTGTGACTAACAAAGTACTAACACTATTTTCATATTAGTCCCTTAACTCCAAAAGAGTTTCAAAATTACTATATGCAAATCTGATTGTGAAACTTCAATGACCATGTAGATACAAGTGAAAGTTGAGGACTGAAGGCACACACTGTACACAAATACTTAGGTGTCAAGATACAGTGGCTAAAGCCTCAAGGAGTGGCAAATAGGATAGGTAAGACTTTAGCAGAGTACCGAAAAAAGACCAGGCCTTTAATCACAGACATGGAGATAAACAGTTGGTGCTCTAGGCATATGAAGATCCTGATAGTGAAAAAAGCAAAAACAGATAATCTTACACCACCCCTTGACTCAAACTCCATCTATTCTATAGCAATACTACTTGTAGCTGCCAGGCTACACTGTGCTATGCTTCCATGTCTTTCTGTATGCTTTGCATTCTAGCTAGAACATTTTGCTCCCCTACCATTCTTCTGAAGAACTCCTACTCATCCTTGAAAACCCTATTCAAGCATCACCTCTTTTGCAAGTCTTTCTGACCTTCCCTGGAAGAGTAATTCTCTCTTGTACACTGCTTCTGTATTTAAACCCATTTCTATGGTTGCTTGTATCATGCTGTATTCTCTTCTAGAAAATGAGAAATCTGAGACAGGGTTACTTGTATGCTCAGAGCACAGTATCTAGCATCAAACAGGCACTCAATAAGCATTCTTTGAACTGAGCTAGATTGAAATATATGAGAAACCTTGTAAAGAAAGAAGTAAAAGGGCTTGATGACTGACTGGTTTGGAATAAGAAAAAGATATCAAGGATAACTCTAGAGTAACATTCCCAGACTGTACGACTCCTAGAGCATATAAATCATAGACCCATCTGAGAGGATTTTATTTCTGCAGGAAATGAAGGAACAAAATCAATCCTTGGCTCTACTTCAATTCAGATGTAAATGCATGAACACCTAAACCCTAGAATGGGATTACATCTCTTTTCAGCTATGACTGTTCAAATTTAAGCTTTCTCCTGGGGTTTATGTTTCTTGGGGTTAAAACAGAACTCTTTTACTTGATAATTAATTAGGGAAATGACAGAGCACTTCTAAAATCACTGAATCAATATAATAAAGATATACCTCTTACTCCTTCCATTCCCACTTTTAGGTTCCTACCTCACTTCTTCTAGAAGGATTTCTTTTTCTTTTTTTTTTTTTTGCGGTATGCGGGCCTCTCACTGTGTGGCCTCTCCCGTTACGGAGCACAGGCTCTGGATGCGCAGGCTCAGTGGCCATGGCTCACGAGCCTAGCCGCTCCGCAGCATGTGGGATCTTCCCGGACTGGGGCACAAACCTGTGACCCCTGCATTGGCAGGCGGACTCTCAACCACTGCACCACCAGGGAAGCCCATAGGATTTCTACAAGCCCCGGGCCAGCTAAATAATGGCATAATTTGAAGGGCACAGAGGTCATATATCTGACTTATCCTCCCATGCCCATATTTACTTTATTTTTTTTATTATTTTTTTTTTAGTTGCGGCATGTGGGATCTTTAGTTGTAGCATGCAAACTCTTAGTTGAGGCATGCGGGATCTTTAGTTGTAGCATGCAGACTCTTAGTTGAGGCATGTGGGATCTAGTCTCCTGACCAGGGATCGAACCGGGGCCCCCTACATTGGGAGTGCAGAGTCTTAGCCACTGGACCACCAAGGAAGTCCCCATATTTGCTTTATTTTCTGAACATTTTAATTGGAGTATAATTGCTTTACAATGGTGTGTTAGTTTCTGCTTTATAACAAAGTGAATCAGTTATACACATACATATATCCCCATATCTCTTCCCTCTTGCATCTCCCTCCCTTCCGCCGTCCTTATCCCACCCTTCTAGCTGGTCACAAAGCACCGAGCTGATCTCCCTATGCTATGCTACGGCTTCCCACTAGCTATCTATTTTACATTTGGTAGTGTATATATGTCCCTATATACATTACCACTCTCTCACTTTGTCCCAGCTTACCCGTCCCCCTCCCCCTGTCCTCAAGTCCATTCTCTAGTAGGTCTGCCTCTTTATTCCCATCTTGCCCCTAGATTCTTCATTACCATTTTTCTTTTTAAGATTCCATATATATGTGTGAGCATATGGTATTTGTTTTTCTCTTTCTGACTTACTTCACTCTGTATAGACAGACTCTAGGTCCATCCACCTCACTACAAATAACTCAATTTTGTTTTTTATGGCTGAGTAATATTCCATTGTATATATGTGCCACATCTTCTTTATCCATTCATGTCGATGGACACTTGGGTTGCTTCCATGTCCTGGCTATTGTAAATGGAGCTGCAATGAACACTGTGGTACATGACTCTTTTTGAATTATGGTTTTCTCAGGGTATATGCCCAGAAGTGGGATTGCTGGGTCATATGGTACTTCTATTTGTAGTTTTTTAAGGAACCTCCATACTGTTCTCCATAGTGGCTGTATCAATTTACATTCCCACCAACAGGGCAAAAGGGTTCCCTTTTCTCCACACCCTCTCCAGCAATTACTGTTTTGATGATGGCCATTCTGACCAGTGTGAGGTGATATCGCATTGTAGTTTTGATTTGCATTTCTCTAATGATTAATGTGTTAAGAATTCTTTCATGTGTTTGTTGGCAATCTGTATATCTTCTCTGGAGAAATGTCTATTTAGGTCTTCTGCCCATTTTTGGATTGGGCTGTTTGTTTTTTGATATTGAGCTGCATGAGCTGCTTGTAAATTTTGGAGATTAATCCTTTGTCAGTTGCTTCATTTGCAAATATCTTCTCCCATTTTGAGGGTTGTCTTTTCTTCTTGTTTATGGTTTCCTTTGCTGTGCAAAAGCTTTTAAGTTTCATTAGGTCCCATTTGTTTATTTTTGGCTTTATTTCCATTTCTCTAGGAGCTGGGTCAAAGAGGATCTTGCTGTAATTTATGTCACAGAATGTTCTGCCTATGTTTTCCTCTAAGAGTTTGACAGTGTCTGGCCTTACATTTAGGTCTTTAATCCATTTAGAGTTTATTTTTGTGTATGGTGTTAGGGAGTGTTCTAATTTCATTCTTTTACATGTAGCTGTCCAGTTTTCCCAGCACCACTACTGAAGAGGCTGTCTTTTCTCCATAGTATATTCTTGCCTCCTTTATCAAAGATAAGGTGACCATATGTGCGTGGGTTTATCTCTGGACTTTCTATCCTGTTTCATTGATCTATATCTCTGTTTCTGTGCCAGTACCATACTGTCTTGATTACTGTAGCTTATAGTCTGAAGTCCAGGAGCCTGATTCCTCCAGCTTTGTTTTTCTTTCTCAAGTTTGCTTTGGCTATTCGGGGTCTTTTGTGTTTCCATACAAATTGTGAAATTCTTTGTTCTAGTTCTGTGAAAAATGCCAGTGGTAGTTTGATAGGGATTGCATTGAATCTGTAGATTGCTTTGGGTAGTAGAGTCATTTTCACAATGTTGACTCTTCCAACCCAAGAACATGGTATATCTCTCCACCTATTTGTATCATCTTTAATTTCTTTCATCAGTGTCTTATAGTTTTCTGCATAAAGGTCTTTTGTCTCCTTAGGTAGGTTTATTCCTAGATATTTTATTCTTTTTGTTGCAATGGTAAATGGGAGTGTTTTCTTAATTTCACTTTCAGATTTTTCATCATTAGTGTATAGGAATGCAAGAGATTTCTGTGCATTAATTTTGTATCCTGCTACTTTACCAAATTCATTGATTAGCTCTAGTAGTTTTCTGAGAGCATGTTTAGGATTCTCCATGTATAGTATCATGTCATCTGCAAACAGTGACAGCTTTACTGCTTTTCTGATTTGGATACCTTTTATTTCTTTTTCTTCTCTGATTGCTATGGTTAAAACTTCCAAAACTATGTTGAATGACAGTGGTAAGAGTGGACAACCTTGTCTTCTTCCTGATCTTAGTGGAAATGGTTTCAGTTTTTCACCATTGAGGACAATGTTGGCTGCAGGTCTGTCATATATGGCCTTTATTATGTTGAGGTAACTTCCCTCTGTGTCTACTTTCTGGAGGGTTTTTATCATAAATCGGTGTTAAATTTTGTTGAAAGCTTTCTCTGCATCTGTTGAGATGATCATATGGTTTTTCTCCTTCAATTTGTTAATATGGAGTATCACATTGATTGATTTGCGTATATTGAAGATTCCTTGCATTCCTGGGATAAACCCCACTTGATTATAGTGTATGATCCTTTCAGTGTGCTCAGTGTGCTGCTGGATTCTGTTTGTTAGTATTTTGTTGAGGATTTTTGCATCTATGTTCATCAGTGATATTGGCATGTAGTTTTCTTTCTCTGTGACATCTCTGTCTGGTTTTGGTATCAGGGTGATGGTGGCCTCGTAGAATGAGTTTGGGAGTGTTCCTCCCTCTGTATATTTTGGAAGAGTTTGAGAAGGATAGATATTAGCTCTTCTCTAAATGTTTGATAGAATTTGCCTGTGAAGCCATCTGGCCCTTGGCTTTTGTTTTTTGAAAGATTTTTAATCACAGTTTCAATTTCAGTGCTTGTGATTGGTTTGTTCATATTTTCTATTTCTTCATGGTTCAGTCACGGAAAATTGTGCATTTTAAGAATTTGTCCATTTCTTCCAGGTTGTCCATTTTATTGGCATATAGTTGCTTGTAGTGATCTCTCATGATCCTCTGTATTTCTGCAGTGTCAGTTTTTCTCCTTTTTCATTTCTAATTCTATCGATTTGAGTCCTCTCCCTTTTTTTCTTGATGAGTCTGGCTAATGGTTTCTCAATTTTGTTTACCTCCTCAAAGAACCAGCTTTTAGTTTTATTGATCTTTGTTATCGTTTCCTTTTGTTCTTTTTCATTTATTTCTGCTCTGATCTTTATGATTTCTTTCCTTCTGCTAACTTTGGGGGTTTTTTGTTCTTCTTTCTCTAATTGCTTTAGGTGTAAGGTTAGGTTGTTTATTTGAGACGTTTCTTGTTTCTTAAGGTAGGACTGTATTGCTATAAACTTCCCTCTTAGAACTGCTGTTGCTGCATCCCATAGGTTTTGGGTTGTCATGTTTTCATTGTCATTTGTTTCTAGGTAGTTTTTGATTTCCTCTTTGATTTCTTCAGTGATCTTTTGGTTTCCCGTATTTACTTTAAATTTCAACAGAGTTTTGGTTAAGAATTTATGGTGCCTTAACACTCCCAGCACCCCCAAAATCTCAACCCTGGAAAAGTCTTATTTTATATTAAACCATATCAGTCATTCATTCCTCAGTATGAATGAATGAATGGGCTTATTAGCTTCTTTCCAGAGAGTAATTTTTAATAGTAGGGAAACGGTCAGGAAGGCATTGCCTCCTTAGGGAAGTAGGAAGGGTTGCACCATGCAAGAAAAGAAAGGCACAGATAAGTTATTTAGGAGGTGTGAAAGACGACGAATTGAAATCAAACACGATAGTATAATAGAATGAGACAGAATATAGTGATGAAGAGGGCAGATTTTAGAGTCAAGCTGCCTGGATTAAGATCTCGGCTTTGCCGTCTCACTAGCCATGTGACATTCAGCAATACTTCACTTTCCTATGAGCTAATTTTCTCATCCATCAAACAGGGGTAATACAAGTACCTAACTCATAAGGCTGCTGGAAAGATTAAATGTGTTAATATATGGGAAACACTTAGAATAACATCTTGCACACAGTTAGGGCTTATATATGGTACCTATTTTTATTATTACTTCATCATTTTGCCAAGAACCTTATTCTCCACCACAAAGACTGGGTGAGTTTTTCTGCTTCATAGTAAACCAAAACTCCTGCAGAATCCTGCATCTTCTCACTTACATGACTTCTCTTTACCTGAACCCTCTTCACCTCAGTGCAAAAACCTTTTGCTGGACAATCCCTTCCTAGTGGTCCTAACATATCTGAACATTTCTCTGCTAATGTTTCTTCCTTCTGCTGCAGCACAGAATTCCACTAAAAATTCCTTTTGGAAATATGCATTAGATTCAAAACCACACTTACCTGAGGACTGCAATGCACCCAATCACCTTAACCTACTCCATCTAATTCCAAGAGTTTTAACAGATTCCCTTGTCTCACTCACTGTTTGTTCTAGGCAAAGAATCCTATCTCCCTTTTGCCCCATTTCTAAGCATTTATTTAAATGTTCCTCATGCTTTTTCTTTCCTTCATATCTTGTTTGTACTTGCAAATTATAATTACAATATGTCCACTCTAGGAAGCATTACTTCTTTAATAAACCTACGATCTCAAATAATTCTACTGTACTCAACAAACTCTTTGTTCCAACCATCCTTCTGTAGAGTTTGGTGTCCCATACTTTAAGATGCACTGACAAACTGGAACACTTTAAAAGGAAAGTGATCAAATGGTGAGGGGCCTTGAAACTATATACATATATATATATACACTCAGATTACTTTCTATTATAGGTTATCATATGATATTGAATATAGTTCCCTGTGCTATATAGTAAATCCTTGTTGCATATCTACTTTATGTATAGTAATTTATATCTGTTAACCTCATACTCCTAATTTATCCCTCCCCTCCTCCCTTTCCCCTTTGGTAACCGTAAGTTTGTCTTCTGTGTCTGTGAATCTGGGCTTGAAACTGTATTTAAAAGGGAACGGAAATGAGAAGATTAGGGATAAGTTTTGATTTTGGATAAATACAATAAAAGAGCTTGCTGATAATTATAATCACCTGAAAATGAAACAGACTGGCTTTGCAGGTAATATTCAAGAAAGACCAGGCCAGTGACAGGGGTGGGGGGTAGGGATTGGGGGTTGGGGTGTCATGTATTCAAAAGAGGTTGAATAAGAGCAGTTGTTTGCAACCTTCTCCTCCCGCCCCATTCTTCAAGAGAAGCTAATTCATGTGAATACCATTGTTAAGTAGGGAAAATAAACACAAAGTCTCATTTTGAGTCCAGAATAAGCCCCAGTTTACCCACACAGGAAAGGATAAATTTCTTGTGGATAAACTTCTCATCCATCTTTGGAGACACTGCCTGGCACATAATAGATGCTTAATAAGTATTTAATGAGTGAATGAATGCTTAATCAATCAGGGCTCTGGACTGCCTAGGTTTAGCTGCATAATACTGTATTACGACTACAGAGTTTACACTGTTCCAAACATAGAGTTCTTATCCTCGAGGAGCTTATAATCCTTATGGATGGAATATGAGGAAAAGCTTTTACTCTAGAATCAACTCCCTTAATACTTAACATTTCTTGGAGGGCTCAACCAAGAAATAGACACCAAGCAGAGGACTGACTTTACATTATAGAACTATGACTTAAAGAATTTATATATTATGAGTGGTTCTTTATCTAATTGTAGAGCATGGGCTCCTGCACAAGAAGGTCTTTAAAAAGTAATATTTATTTATACTTATTTACTGAACCACTATTATATGTGTTATACTTATTTACTGAACCACTATTATATGTGTTGTACTTTGTTAGGATATATGGGGGTTATGAGATAAGACAAGCAGTTGCCCTTAAAGCATATGTAAAAATATCTATGAATATCAACCAAAATAAGGAATATAAACTACATGAGGACAGGAATTTTGGTCTTTTTTATAAAATTTTTTTGTATTTCCAGAGCCTAAACGAATACTTAGCACATAGTAAGCACTCAGTAAATATTTGCTTTGTAAAGCAACCATACTCTGATAAAAACTAATTTAAAAAATAGAGTAAAAAAAATTATTTGCTGAATGAATTATTGAAAGAGAGAGTGGTGCTCTCCCAACATTCTATTTGTTTCCCCATATTCCCTTATTCTCTTGAAATTAGGTGGGGTTATG
Organism: Lipotes vexillifer; assembly: GCF_000442215.2. NCBI lineage: Eukaryota > Metazoa > Chordata > Mammalia > Artiodactyla > Lipotidae > Lipotes > Lipotes vexillifer. Next base: position 940,233 of record NW_006780802.1, on the reverse strand, counting down.
GGACTAGTTCTGGATGGGCTGCGGTTAGAAATATCATGTGTCATTTCAAACCCAACATCAAAAAACTTGTGCAATCCTCCAGCTCTCTACTCTTGCCACAGGGAGCAAGGAAGCCACATGCTCCAGATGCGAACAGCTAGGAGATGGTGAAGAAGTCATTATTCTGGGTCCCTAAATTAGAGCTGCTAGTTAGAGCAGAATGTCCCTTTCCCCACCAACCAGTGATAGATAAGTGGCATATACACTGGAAAAAAAATTTTAAGTCACTGAAATTTCAGGATGATCTGCACCACAGTCTATCCTGATTAATACAAATAGTAAGTGCTACGAAGTTAATACAGAGAATATACAATGGGAAATTTTCAGTTGGCCTGATCAAGAAAGGTTTCATAATGATGATGACAATTTAGCTAAGCCTTGAAGATGTAGTATTCCCAAGGTTAGTTAGCTACAAGATGGAAGTCATCCCTTATAAATCTTTCTTTTTAACTCTATTGACATAGTTTACCTAAGTGATAAAGATAACATGCTGAGCTGGCACTGCTTGTCATGTTTTGGTTTTCTTTTACTTCTCCATATAAACCTTAAAATATCAAACAATCCAAAAAAATCTTAGGAAAGAAAGGCATTGATTTAGATTTGTACAAGCAGGGAAATAGTACCACCTGTCCTAATGGGAATAGGTAACATTTCTCTCTGACTGTGTGACAGCACAAATCTCTTGTTTGAAGCTTACATATAACCGTCAACACAGGAGAATATCGTCAAGTGCACTTCTGAAAATCTGCCCATAAATTCAATTTCTCTATATCAAATTTTGTTCTCCAACTGACTTATAATCTCAGAATTAGATATAATGTGTAATTACATATAATGTATAAAATTACAATGAAGAATACAGGAAAACTTTTAAATTTCATACTCTGAATAAGAGTAAATTTTCTTGTACAGAATGATAATAACACTAAATTCCAAGAAGTAATAAAAATAAAGCAGAAAACAAGCTCAGCTTTCCTCTGCCTGAGTCAGTAGTATTCAGGCAGTATTGGGCTTTGGGAAGGCCCAAAGCAACTTTTTCCATTTGTGCTAAGAGACAGAAGACACCACAGAAGTCATCTATTCAGCCCCAACTCAATACAAGAATCCTTCTACAACTTTTATAACAATTACAGTCTGCCTCAATATTCATATAGAGAATGTAAGATCAGACAGCTTATTCACTCACCATAACACATCTAGCTTGTTATCCAGCTGTTGAAAAAATTTATTCTTTCTTGGCTTTTATATTTCTTATATTTTAAATTTATTTTCGTCTGCTTTAAGTTTCATTTCTACCATTGACTAGTAGTGTCACTTTAGGCAAACTGTCTCACCAATCTGAGTCTTAAACTTATTTTTCATCTACAAAATATAGAATTGATGAGACTATGCATCTCTAACATCCTACCTAACTAACATTTTGTGATTTTAAAATCTTTTCTACAAAACTCTATATTCTGCCTTTGGACCTCTGAATAATTGCATCTTATGGCCTCCTTTCAGAGGGCAGAAGGAATGGAATCTTTGTTATGTTGTGAGGTCTTTCCAGTTTTCCTGTGTCCCTTTGTCCTTCTGTAGCAGTAGAATTTCAGCCTTATAAAAATTCAGACGAGTTTTTCCAACCTTTTTCATTTGTTTACGTATTCCCTATGTAAAGTATGTTTGTATGCAAAATTTTCAAAAAGTTATGTGAGTACTGAAAGTAAGTTTCCTCATCCCTTGGAAAATCTGTGTTTAACTCTGAGTAGAAGGGCAGGCAACTGAGCTTGCTACAAATGCCTCCTAGCCTTTTAGAAGCTTTTCTCCCTGCTAATTAGCTGTGAATGTTTTGTTTATTTGGTTTCTGTCCCAGCAAGCAGAAGCAAAGGGGCTAGAAATGAAGGACCCTGACTGTAGAGAGGGTGACCTCCAGGCTTGTCCACAGCTGTAGTTTCCATGGAAGAAGCTTCTTGGGAGGGAGGATGCCTCCATTTATAAATAGTTGTATAAAGTACAGTATTCTGTTTACTCTCTTAGGCAATCTTTATTTTAATTTTTTTAAGGTAAAAGTCATAGCACTACAGAAAAGATTATTTTCTCAGCCACTGCTCCTCAGCAACCTATAAATCCTGATAGGGTGGAGATATACATGCTGGAAATTTCCTACAATAATTTCAAGTCTAACTGTGTTCATACTAGATCAGCTTGGTAGTGAGAAAAGATGGGACTTAACAATGAGAAAAATTAACAACCTTAGGCAATGCATACCTAAAGGAGTTATACAGTTTATAAATTACATTACTGAGAAATGTAACATAGCAGGTAGAGAGAAATTTAAATGGTGAGTTCCCAGAAAATCAAACAAACTATCGAGCAAATAAATTCTGAATACTGAAGACCTTTTTCATCTCAGAAAATGTAGAGAACTATGAACTACGATTCAGGATGGTAATCACTTGGGATATTTGGTACTTACTGATTTTGTATGAGAAATCGGTGGTGTTAACGACCTAAATTATCATGGGCCTAAATAAATGAAGCTCCAACACAAACAGGCAGTGACAAAAAAAAAACCTAAGTTATAAGAGTTAAAATGAAAATATGCACATAGCATTGGTTATATTTCATCAGTTGTTTGCTACCCTCATGGCTATGAATATATTTCAGAACATATATGGTCAATTAAAAAATATCCAAGAAGGGCATTTTGGAGGTTAGAAAAATTTCTTGGGGTTATAGGCTGAATATAGTCAACACGGAAGACTGGATTAGTCAGATTCCAAGAGACTGTGTACTCCCTTCAAACTATCGTGAAAAAAGAAACACTGGTAAGATATGAAAGTGTCACTAGGGCTATACTTTTAATGTTAAAATTAAATTCTAGCCTCAAAGCACACTATGCCTCTCCTGATACAGGCCTCCTGATACAGGCCAAGTTCCTTGTTATATTCTAATTCACATTCCAAGTCTTCGGTTGATCATTCCACCTACCGTTTTCGCTGTCTAAACACATTCTTCTCAAGTTTCCCAAGCTTCTCTGCACACGGTCATGCATTTTATTCCTCTCTAAAGTTCTCTCATCTCTTTATGGACACATCAATTTACAAACACTCTCCACATTCTTCTTCTATGGTTTCTCATTTGACTTTTTTCTTCTCTGCCTATGTGGGTACATGAATGATATAGGGATATACATTTTGCTAAATAGAGTAATATCCATACATCTTTCCCTTCAATATTTTCCAATCTAGGAAATGTTTGTTATTAACTTAACATCGAATATTTTACACATATCAAGTATAATTGTTTTCAGTTACTGGCCTCATTCTTCTAATCTACCAAATTTTATAATTCTTTCAATATACTTTTCAGAACAAAGGAAAGGAACAAAACCCAGTGCTGGAGGTAATAAAGACCTTCTCAAAAAGCAAGGGGAGCTATCCAAGAAATACTTCTACCTCTGCCCTGCTTGATCACAGAACCACTTTGAGTATTTTCTGCCCACTATGTACTTTAACTTTCCCATTCCTAAAAATGTACACATATCTTTGACAGACATGTGTGATGGAAACACTCTGCTGTCTCAATGTCCTTTCATAGATTTGTGAGATTTATCTATTAGAGTATAAATTCCTAAATGGCTATATTCAGAGTCTGGAGACCTGGGATATATAGTCTTAGATGATAACAATGGGCTATGTGGAATTTTCTTTTTTCTTTTTTTAAAAGCAGTTGTACAATGTTTTCCTCAGGTTTCTTCCAGTCCTAACACGCATGATTATATGGGAGTTACTGTATCTATCAAATTATTTTTGTACACAAACTAGTACACAGAGTGGGTACTTCACTGTCAAGTGTCTATTCAACTTTCAAGACTCAATTCAAGTGGTTATCCTAAATAGAGACAATCTTACTTCTCTGAACATCTACAGAAGTCATTGTTTATACTATATATATGAAGCTTACATACCATACTGTGTCCCAATTATTTTAATTCATGTGATATAACCTCTACCTGACTGTAAGGTCCAAGAAAGCATATTCATCTCTATAGTGATATTGTGCTTAATAAATTTTTATTGAACCTGCTAAACTGTTTTCCTAAAAATATAACCAGAAGTTTTATACATCAAATAACTATGATATAACTATTCTCATCTGTAATTTTTTTGGGAGAGGGATAGAAAAGAATTTAGGTAAAATAAGTAGGCAACAAGGAATTTTCTTAGGGATCTTAGATACTAAGTAATAAACAGTGAACTCAGAAGCATCAGCTGAACCAGAACTGCCACTTTTTCAAATCTTACTAGATAACCAACCATATATGCATGTGAAGTGTAATAAAGGAATGGGTATTTAGAGGAAGAGTGGGAGGAAAACAGTTGAAGATGAAGAGCTGTTGATATGACAAGGACAAAATTTGGGTACCAGTTCTGCTAGTGTGAGGCCATTTGCTGGAAGTCTCTGAATCTCCCACTTTTAGCTTGGATACTCCATCTTATCCAACAGCTGCCTGCTTACACAGAATATCTACAGCTCAGTTTTAATGAATTTTCCATGAAATTCAAGGGATTCACACACGGAAGTAAAACTCCCTTAACTAATACCTATTTAACTAACTGTATGCTTATATGAGCTGGTTATATTAGCTCTTAAACCTATTTGTGTCAGTGATACATGTTATTGTAATTATACGATTCAATTAAATATTATATTAAAAAGATGAAAACTGAGTAGAAAATGACAGTTGTTTCTATGAAAACCAAGTGGATGCTTTGGAAAGCTCAATGAAAGAGTTGCTAAAAATGCTGTTAACTAGGTGTAAATAAGTCGATGATGAAAGACTGAGCAACGGATATCATACAAATCTCTAAGGCTTACACAACTACATTGCTTCACAAGAGTATAGTTTAACTCTTCTTTAGAGAAATCAACTGGAAATTCGTCCTTAAAGAAACCAAGATGATAGGTATGGTTTACGCAAGAAAAAGGACTCCTACTTAAAAATAAAACAATGGCCCTGTATCACAAGAGTGGTGAAGAAAATGGTGAAGGTCATGTGTATCATTTTTTTAATATTGAGGGCTCTAGTAGGGCTCTTCTATCACCACTGTGCCAGTTACTAATATAGACTACTTCGGGTAAAAAGGGCTTCCTCTAAATTTCATAAATACCTTACTTAAGAAGATCTCATAGAAGTGTCACATGAAAATTTCAGTGTTGTAGATAAGGAATATGTATTCACATTACACGATTTTATGAATGATAAATTATCACAAAGGTCAAAGCAGACAAAAAGAAGCAGACAATCTAATCTTAATAGCAACTATTCAGTATTGCTTTGCTGATGCTTATGAAAGTATAAGCTATATGCTTATCAATCTAAAATACTTTCACTATTACAATTTGTATCAGAGTCTACTATATTATTGTGTTAGTGAACACGAGAGAAACTTTAAACTTCAAACTGATTCAACAGTTTAAGAAAGTTTCTGAAGAGGCTAAAATGTTTTAATAAAATTTCTTATTTTTGTAAGCTTTCTACAAATTTGTGATAAGGCAAAACAATAACTTGTAAATCGAAGCCATCTTAATATATTGATTCTGTTTTTGCAAATTACTCCACGCTAATCAAGAAATATGTTAATTTTACCAAGTAAACTTTGTTTCAAATGACTTAGATTAAAATTACAAAGAAGTGTTTCAGACTGACATTTTATGTGATATTTTATTTATACTGTCTCATGACTATACTTTTAAATTCATCTACATTCTGGTTTGCCTACTGCACAGATTCTAAAGCCGGCAAAAAATAATCATTCTTTAAAAAATATAAGAAATCATGTCCTAAAATATTTTTCTGTCACATCTTCTCATAAATATACCAGTATGATAAATATACCTTCCCCTCTCTTATTAACTCTTACATACGTAGCATATGAGGACTGTGGATTTTTATTCAAATAAACAACATAAAACTTCAAATAAACAACTTAAAAACAAAAGCTTTTAAATTACCAAAATTCAATTGTCTCTATTAACTATAAATAAAATATATGATTCTGTAAGCAATAACTACTAAGATAAACAATTTTGACAAAAGAACTGGTAAATAATTTCTCAAAGGCTAGAAAGAAACACACTAGTAATTTTTAGTTCATTTTCCCTTCAAATATAAAATTTTCATTATTAGAGGAAAAAGAGGAATAAAGTACAGAAGTTGGAGTCATTCACTTCCTTAAACAATTAGGAAAAACAGCTGTTTCAAGAAAAAAGGTGAGTAGAATTAAACAAATTATCTGTCTCTCTTGCTCTTTGTATTTTCTGAAATGAGACATTTCCTCCAAAATTACAACTTCAAAGAATCTCAAAATTTGTACACCAGAACAATTATATTTCAAATATTCTGTTTATGTGTTTGAAATTTTCTAACCAGATGCAACAATTAAAATTAGCAAAGAAATAATAGAATATGTGTTGGTATGCTAAATATAAAAAAATAAGAAATTGCCATATAAATATGATATGTACATTCCATTGTTTGAGGAAGACTGACTAGCAACAGAAACTTTGATTACCAGTTTAAGACAAAATATCTTGACTCCTCTTAAAGTTGCAAATAAAATGGAAAGCTATATATATTTTTGCTTAATTGTACCAATGCTTATGTAAAGTGTTTTTTTTTCACACTATGTACTTATATGCTATTAAAATATGGTGACAAACTATTTGAGCTTTGTTCTTTTTTACTGGATGTACCTTAAATGATTAAATTTTTATTGCTTTTATATCTGTCCTAAAGATAGTACTGCTGCAGCCATGTAGCACAGGGAGATCAGCTCGGTGCTTTGTGACCACCTAGAGGGGTGGGATAGGGAGGGTGGGAGGGAGACACAAGAGGGAGGAGATATGAGGATATGTGTATATGTATAGCTGATTCACTCTGTTACAAAGCAGAAACTAACACACCATTGGAAAGCAATTATACTCCAATGAAGATGTTAAAAAAAATGAAGTCGGGCTTCCTTGGTGGTGCAGCGGTTGAGAGTCCGCCTGCAGGGGACATGGGCTCATGCTCCGGTCCGGGAAGATCCCACATGCCGTGGAGCAGCTGGGCCCGTGAGCCATGGCCGCTGAGCCTGCGCATCTGGAGCCTATGCTCCGCAACAGGAGAGGCCACAACAGTGAGAGGCCCGTGTACCGAAAAAAAAAAAAAAAAAAGAAGTAAAAATTATAAAACTGAAAACCATAAAAAAATAATAATTTATCAGAAAGATGTGACACATATATACAATGGAATATTACTCGGCCATAAAGAGAAATGAAATTGAGTTATTTGTAGTGAGGTGAATGGATCTAGAGTCTCTCACACAGAGTGAAGTAAGTCAGAAAGAGAAAAACAAATACCATATGCTAACACATATATATGGAATCTAAAAAAAAAAAAGGTTCTGATGAACCTAGGGGCAGGACAGGAATAAACATGCAGAAGTACAGAATGGACCTGAGGACACAGGGAGGCGGAAGGGTAAGCTGGGACGAAGTGAGAGAGTAGCATTGACATATATACACTACCAAATGTAAAATAGATAACTAGTAGGAAGCAGCTGCATCCCACAGGGAGATCAGCTCGATGCTTTGTGACCACCTAGAGGGCTGCGATAGGGAGGGTGAGAGATGCAAGAGGGAGGGGATATGGGGATATATGTATATATATAGCTGATTCACTTTGTTATACAGCAGAAACTAACACAACATTGTAAAGCAATTATACTCCAATAAAGGTGTTAAAAAAAAAGATAGTATTGCTTTTTCCTTTTTTTTTAGTGTCTTGGAATTCTAAGGTGTTATAAAAGCAGTGTAAGAGGTAGTTATAGGGAAAAAAAAAAGAGATAGTTATAGGAATAGATACCTAAATAAATTTTAGAACTATTCTAAATTACGTTTATACTATTCATTCAATCAGCATTAGGAAGCATCTACTGTATATTCAGCATTCACATAGCAGACATAAATTATTTCATGAATAATTAAAGTGAAAGCATCTAATATTATAAGAAAGAGGTACATTTTACCTGGATTAGATGAGGCAATGCTTTTAGTGTAAGGCAAAACCAAATTCCCAGCTTGCAGGGGAGCAAATCATGCCACTGTGGTTTCACCAGTAATCTACAGGGAAAACAAAAAGCAAAAATAAAGAAGCAAAATATAGAAAGAAAGTGGACAGACAAAAATACTTTTATAATAATCATGAATTCTGTTTTGAATGGCTATTTCAACAAAGGAAGTTTTTCAATGAAGTATTTATGACAGTTATCACTTAACCTGAAGTATTCTATCATAAAATATATTAGTACAACAAATGCAATTATGTATGATAAATAAGAGAATCTAGGCTAAGATTTTGGGGAGGGGGACTTGTAATCAAGTTATAAAGATAAAGAAACAAAAGCCCTGTTTCTAACCTGGACTTTTCATCAGTTTGGCAAAATGAATTCTTAGACCTTATGATTACTTCAGCGGTAAAAGACTAAACATCATCAGAGTGTCCCCAAGTGCTGACAAGCAGATATGAAGACTGTAGCATAAACAAACCAATACATAAAAATTAATGTCATTTGCAGTTCACTGAAGCATTACTCACTGATGTCATCAGAACAGAAGACAGGCAGAATAGTCTCTGATCTCCATCTCACATTGATCCAGTTCCTGCCCTGCTGTGTGAACTATTTAAACCCTTTATTTCTTCCTATGAATCAATAGAAGAAATGGTAGTATCTCTTTGAGTGTGCTGCATATCACTGTCTCTCTACATACTGTCACTCCTGAGCTAAACACTACAGTGATAGACTCTTCTAGTAATACTTTGTTTCTAAAGTTCAGTATAAAATTTTCAAATAACAAGAATTCAAGGGTTTAATTATGTAAATATATATGAACACTTTACAAAGGAAAAAACCTGTAGAACTTTTGCTTAAGATTAGAATGTGTTTCATAAACTATGGCACATTATTAGTCTTTTATAAACTGAATACAGATGTAAATGTTAGCATATCTGAAATGGATATACATATGGAGTTGAATCACATTAAAGACATATTTTAAAACAATTGTGAATTATAAAATGTTTTTATATGCTCCCACCTTTCATTTTTTTCTGAAGCACCAAGTTTTGATACATCCACAGTCTTGCCACCTGTCTTTTTTTTCTTTTCTCTCTTTTTTCTACTAAGCAGTTCATCCTTAATGTGGAAAAAATTATGGTTACAGGTTATCATTAACATGTACTCTTCAAATGTTATCAAGAGTCTTCTGTGAAGGGTAAACATTATAGAAGAACATTTATGCAAATGTATGTAGGGTCCAACATGATTAAGTAAAATCATCAATCTTTAACAATAACTGTTGCCATGGTAACCAGTCCTTAAACACACATGACAGTCCTTAAAAAGCACTGTCAGTCATGTGTATCTCCATAGCAATCAAAGTTTTCTAAGAAGAGAAGGCATTCAACTTACTTTTTCTCATTCATCCAACTTTAATAATGTCACTTCAAAAAGAATGAGTAAACAGATGCTAATTCATGAATACTGATAAATATGTTTATCTTTAGCATATAAATAAAAGCCCATAGCAGAATAAACTATGTAGTAGTATATTAGGCTAAGAAAAATGTAATATTTTTTAACCAACTGATCTCTGAAATTATAAAATTATACTCATTTCAAGTTTTACTGAGTTAAAAGCTTTTAAAATAATCATTCTTTATATAAGGGCCTGTGACACAAAAATTTCTAAAATCATTTTACATAAAAAATATGTATATCTGGAAGGTGACAATTAAGAAAACATAGCTCTACCTTCTAATTTTCAGCTAGATATTTGAGCCTTCACAAAATTTTGTAACAAACTCAAATGCCACATTTTTAAAAAGAAACATTTTCTTCTTATGTCATGGATTCTTGAAATAGAAACATATCAAATACTAAATGCTGAGTACAAAAAATATTAGAATAAGGAGTATATACAGAAAAGTTGAAATTTTTATCAGTTGAAAAAATAAATGTCTGAAATTCCATATAAAATTAAGGAGGCTAGATCATTTGATTTATTACCAGTACTTACCAGTTGTTTTTCCAGGTAGATTGACCAAACCACAGCATAATGACCCACTGTGAGAATTATGAACAAAAGTAATGCCAGCTCAGCATTGCTCATTTTTCTCACCCGCCTGTAGTAGAATACAGGCTGTCGCCAATCTGGAAGTCCATTGATCAGAATATCATCATACCTACAGCAGCAAATATAACAGTTTTTCATAGGGAGTTTAAAATAAAAACAAAAAACTTTATTTGTACTTATATGTAAAAAGAGGAAAGAGAAAAGAATTTCTCCAGAAGAGATAACATTTATATAGATTATCAGCACTACAACGGCCTATAAATCAAAACATTGTATCCAATCACAGACAGCCTTCAAAAAGGCACACAGTGAGCTGCTGTGGATCCCAGACCCTGTGTGTTTAAACCCCAGTGATGTGACTCCTGTAATGGCAGCTAGGCTGAAGGAGCCAGAGTCCACCTCTCCACTGCAGGCTGCAGAGGGGCCCCGCCATGAAAGTCAGCAACAAGAGGAAGGCTCTCAACGGGAGAAAATCAAGATAAGAGCTCTATTTGCTACCATGAATTATATATTAATGGAATCAAAATCAGGATAAATTTTCTAGTCAGTGCTTTTATTTCCACCCCTTTACAAGGGTTCAAGGTTGAAATATTTATCATTTTATCAAAGCTTCTTAATGACATAAAGAGCCTATAAAATGAGCACTTTTAAACTTTATGTTGGTCACATTCCTTTAGAGAATAAAAAATTCCCAAATTAGGAGATGTGGAAACAACCAATTTCTCGATAAAACTGTTTATTTGTAAACATTTAAGTGGCAATTTCCTCATTTTTTTGGCTTTGCTGAAAGGGAAGAACATAACAAATAACAGCTTTCCTAGTGATGCATTTTAAATCTGCTTTCTTTAGAAGGAAATCTCAACTGAATTTAAATTTACCCATCAGACAGTTATTGAGGCATATATTTTTAAGGTTAAAAATCAGGAATAACATGATTGTAAAACTCAAAATGGTCACACACAATGTTCAAAACACACAACCTGTTAATCTTAGTTCAACACAACTCATTAAATATTCTAATCACACTATTTCCAGAATTAAGTCTTCACTGAAAGGCCTAATTTGGTGCAACACATTGACCAAAATATTTTAATTAAAAATATTCTGAGTTAGTCGCAGGCCTAATTACAGGAATAGAAATAGGGCCTATATTGTCAGGCAGGTCAGTAGAACTCAGTAGTAGGTTTTTCTCAAGTAAATTGACCGATCTAGGAATAATAGCGCAGCTGCTAAACTGCCAGTCTTGACATGTAAATCAATTTAAATGCAACAACTGCAGTAGCTACTTTGATAGTTATTAAATTGATACCTTGGAGATATGCTTAAAAAAATAAACCAGAGGATTTATTACAGGCAACTTCTTTTTTCGGTACAAAAAATATTGGTTATAAATTCAAAATATATTTTATCAGGCTATCTAGAAAACGTGACTTTTAGGATCAACTTAGATTATTAATAATAATGGCAGATCAGAATAACCAATGTTCAAAGCAAAGGACATTAGTGGTACTAAACTCTTAAAGGCAGGCAAATTGTGCAGTATACAAGAACCTGCTAATTAAAATATGGCTGTGTAGTAGCTGGGCCAAAGTTTGATGTTAAATATTCCTTTTCAATATTTACATAGCAATTCTTGAACACTAATATCAAGACATAATAACACGATTTCATCAAAAGTTATCATTCCTGTCCAAAAAATTTATCTTTAAATCTATTTCTGTAAAAACTGACTCATTTTAGATTAGAAATGGATTGGCAAAAAGGTTTCAAGTGGTATAATGCAAGATTACAACATCTGAAGTCCAATGAATGAAGTCCTGAATTTATTCTGAATCTACATTCTACTTCAGATTTGTTGAGGAAAAAAGGCGGAATATAAAAATAATTATTTTCAGCTAATCTCTCCCATGAAATAACTTCAAGTAGAAAGTGTGGCTATTAATAAAGAACATCTAAGAAAGTGGCGACAATTCCTTAAGAGCATTGCTAAGTGTTAAATTTGTTTTAGATCTAAACTGTACTGGAAGAAAACCCAGCTGAGCTCATAGCTGCGAATCTCGTATCAAATATTTTATCACCATCATCTTTGAAATGCTATGTGTCTGTTAATAGCTACTATTTTCTACCCCACATATAAATTGTTAGTGCACAGCTAAATTCAAGATAGCAAAACCTTATGCACTGAACACATTAAACAAAACTAGGTATTTACTAGGCTACGTCTGCCACTCTAAACAACAGTCTCCAAGGATTAAGCTTACAATCAATGCTCTATTGATTTTACTATCAATGAACATTATGGCTCACACGACTGGCCATTTTAAGGGAAGATAGCTTCTATTATAGTTCACTTTTTAGAATATATGCTGTTAAAAGATAAATCACTGCTTTCCTGAAACACTGAAAAAATAAAGATATTTCTTAAAATATACACAGACATTATATTCATAAGTTATTTAAGAAAAAAATGTTGTGTTGACAACATATAAAATTTAAAACATCACTGTTATGCCTTTTCTATATTTAACACATAACACTGTTAAAATAATTAAGTTCATACAAACTGCTCTTAACAATTTGTTAAAATCAGAATAGGCATGAATATTACAAGAAATTACAAAAGTAATTACAATATTACAAGAAATTCAATATTACAAGAAATTACAAAAGTAATTACAATATTACAAGAAAATACAAAAGTAAATTTCTATGATAAAAATATCACTAATGTAAAAAATCATATGGAGCTATTAATTAGAAATTAAAACATTCATCAATTCTACATATGGCCTATTACATGTTTACATCATTTGATTTTCTTAAAATGCCCATGATGAACATAATAATGGTTACATAATTATGTGAGTTCCATTCTATAGCCTGCAATTCATCAAATATATTTAGCCTAATACAAACATTGGAAAGTAAATTTAAAAATGTTTAAATTACCAGAAGAAAAGAAAGTATGTAAATTTAAAATATTATTAGCATGCTTTGAAGAATAAAATAGTAACTATGAAATTAAAATAGAAAACATGTATATTATGAAAATGAATATTGAAATAATTCTAGCATTTGCCTAAATTGTGAATCTCCCATTGTAAAATGTTAGAATTTTTAGCTTAAAAGAGTAACAACATCTACTTAGGTCACATACTGAAACTTAAGAATAAAAATTAATTGTACAAAGATCATAAACAGGAAACAAGCTTAAATTAATTGATCTTACTCTCCTTTATAAAATGTAAATATGTGCCAAAAATTGTGGTACACAGCACTTTATATAATGTATATAATATGTGTCTTATAATATCTCCTAATTAGGGAAGGTACTAAGATAGATTTCTTATTCTCAGGTTAATGTTTATTTTTATTCAAACACACCTGTAATCAAATTTACAATAAGGAGGTAATGGATTTGTAAAAGTTTCACAAATTAAAGCTGAGAAAACTATACTTTCCATTGGATTTGTATATAAAATGTGACTTTACTTCGTAAACTAAAAAAATACACTGAACTTTTACAAATATAGTACCATAAAATAGACAAAAAAATTTTAAGTTGCACAAGAGGGTTAGCAGAATACTGGTAAAATTTTAAAATAGATTTTAAACAAAAGTAAATATACTAATATTACTAAAGCACAATCTAGTGTATATATGTAGTGATTAGGATCTACTCAGTACTTTATTCCAGCTAACACTCAGGGCACTTGGATAGAAATTTATGTCAGAACATAGCTGAGCTGCTATTTCCTAAAATAATCAAGTTACCTAAGGAGTTCAGAAGACTTCTATATTTATCTCCCTTACGTGAACGAGGAAAACTTTTTTCATGCTATAGTCTATGCCTTTGGGAGGAAAAAAAAGCTTAAAAGTTTATTCACAATTATACTTCTAGGAATCTACGCAAGAGAAATGAAAAATATCCATTCACACAGACTTGTGTGTGATAATTCACAGCAGTGTTGTTCATCATAGCCAAAAAGTGGAGACAACCTCAAGGTCTACCAGTTGGTGAATGGATAAACAAAAGTGGAATGTGGAATACTATTCAGCAATAAAAAAGAATGAACTACTGGTATATGCTGCAATATGGATGTACCTCAAAAACATGTTGATAATAGAAAGAAGTCAGATGCAAAAGACTACATATTAGATGATTTCATTAATATGAAGTGTCCAGAAAAAAACACATTTATAGACACATAAAGGAGATCAGTGATTGCCTGGGGCTGGGATCAGAATGGGAAATGCCTGCAAATGGACTTGAGGGAATGTTCTGAGGTGACAGAAATGGTCTAACACTGGTTGTGGTTTGCACAACTCTGTAACTTTACTAAAAATCATAGAATTGTACACTTAAAATAGGTAATTTTACTAAAAATCATGGAATTGTACACTTAAAATAGGTAACTTTTATGGTATGCAAATTATACCTAAATAAGGCTGTTTAAAAAAATAAAATTTGCCTATTCCTTAAAAAAAAAAGGTTACCCAGTTTGTTATTTTACCTATTTCAATGCTATTCTCTTTTCTACCAAATTTTTTTAAATGCACCTGATTTCAGTGAAAATACAATTATTTGTAAGGGAAATAAATAGATAAAAATGTCTATGACAATTTTCCAAATTACAAATTCCTGGAAGGTTACACATTACTTAATGAATATTTATAATAAATAATTGTGATACCAAAGAGCACTTTTAAATAACAGTATAAGACAATCTTCTTTCCGAAGATAAAACTATGTTTTGTTTTGTTTTTTCTAAAGGAATTATAAACATTAGATAATTGTCTGTAGAGGTGCATTTCTCCTACATGTTTAAATACTCATAGGTCACCCGGCCTCAGGCGCAAGCTTTAGAGGAATGATTCTCAGCTTGATTAGCTAAGACTTTTGCCTCAAGGAAAACCAGTTACCAAAGAGTTACTTGTGCCTCAAGGGGTATAAATACTACAGCTGTTTGTGTAACTGTCAGATCCATTTTTTTCTACTAACACTCTACAATAAATGCAAAGGAAACTAATCCTAAAAAGAAAATGTTAGGTGAGTCTATGTTAATGAAGAAACAATTTTTACATGAGAAGTGATTTGTTCTGAAAAGATATAAATAATTTCGGTAATTGGAAGAAATTGTTACAAAGTTTACTGACTTTTAAAATAACAACAAACAAAAAGGCAAAATCTGATGCCAAAGATGTAGAGAGACTAAATAAAGCTATCTTTACAGACACGTTCTTGATGTGTGAAACAAAACTAGGGGCTCAGTGAGAGAAACCAACTAGAAAATATGCACAGAATGACCAACACTTCTTTCAACACACTCGTAGGACTCTTTCAACACTATGGATTATCTCAAACCAGAGGAATGTCTGCTATGGTATCTGGACCAATGCCAGCCCCTTATTATAAAGCAAAGAACTCTTCAAGAGAATATACTGAGTCCTTGCTTTGCAATCTGACAAACTGAGGTATTCAAATTAAAGAGTTAAGATGAGAACCAAGAGTGGCAGCTGACATTGTAGGATACAGAATAATTCCAGGTAATACATTTGAAGAAAGATTCAGGTCACATTGCATACTTTTTTGGATTGTCTTTTAAGATATATTAGCCTCCATAGAGAGATACAGATATTCAGGCTGGCGTTAGCCTAAAATCTCAAATACCTACTTTTTTCTTTAAAGGTACTCTTACTGTAAAGCACTGTTTTCAAACTACAGATTGTAGCTCACTAATATCTCCTGAAACCAACTTAGTGGACCACAATCAGCATTGTTTTTAAAAAGAAAGAAGACTGGTCTAGACTAGCCTAGAATAGAAAACATCAGTCTGTTTCACACACAATAAGAAGTGTTTTGTCAAATTTTTGTTTCAGTTGTGTCTGTGTGTGTGTGTGTGTGTGTGTGTGTCCTGAGGCATGATGCAAAATGTATTTCTTACCGTGGGTCTGACTTAAAGAAACTCTGCGGAAGAGCAGAGGAAGGGGGTCTCTCTGCAATCTCCTCTTAAGTCACTAGCATATAAACCACTGTATAAATACATTACTACTCTGCTGAAAAAGGCCCAGAGAAGTCTCAAAGTGAGGGGCCTGCCTCTTCTCTGACGTTCGACCCTAAACACAGAATCACTGGAGCAGAAGAAGGGAAGGGATGGAGGCAAAAGAAACAGGAGAAAGAAGCAAATATTTTTCTTCTACTCCTATCTTCTACAGATCTATACAAGTCTG
This sequence comes from Lipotes vexillifer, assembly GCF_000442215.2. Taxonomy (NCBI): domain Eukaryota; kingdom Metazoa; phylum Chordata; class Mammalia; order Artiodactyla; family Lipotidae; genus Lipotes; species Lipotes vexillifer. Next base: position 923,802 of record NW_006780802.1, on the reverse strand, counting down.
TTCTCTCACTCACAAATTGGGTTTATTATTTTGAGGATGAGGAAACACCAAGAAATGGTAATAACTTGAATACCACTAATCGCCTAATTGCAAAACATTTAAGAAACAGAGGGGGGAAAAAAGCCCCCCAGGCGCAGATAGGAGCAATTACTGATATATCAAAAATGAATAGGCATTTGTTTGAAGTCAAGTGGAATTTTATTTCCCAGAGCATAGATACTCATGTTAAAAATATTAGCTAATGAAGCCATGATCCTGAAGTCTGTAAGTACTGAATCAACCTAGTGAATATTTTCAATAGAAATTAACTATCCTATAAACATACATTTTAAAAACAATGCAATCTTGAAAGGAATGAAAATAAAATACTAACATAATAAAATGTTTAACGAGACAATTCTCTCCTTTATAAACTGAGACATCAAAGTATAACGTCTTAATTCAAAAGCAGATGAACACTCACCTCTGCCTTCGTTCATCATCCTTTAAAACTTCATAAATGGCCACCAACTAAAACAAAAGCATTACTTTAAAAATAATCTCAACTGTAGGAAATCACTTAGGGAGACGAACACACTATAATTCACATGCAAAAACCCCATGCACTCATATATACAATGAACAGATAAAATCTTAATTATAAGTAACATTTTACGGTTTTGGTAGCACCTTAAGAGGTTAAAAAAGGCTTGATACCAAAATCTTTTTGAAAGATGCAAAACTAATAATTATCTTAACATGTGATTTTTAAAAGCAAAAACTGTAATTTAGACAAGAAAATTATGACAATTATGACCCCCCAAAAATTTAGAGATTCTAATATAAAAAAATGTTGGTAAAAGCATATTTTGTAAAAAACTGAATAAATACGTATACATTATATTTTGAAACTACAATCTCATTTTAAATGGAAATATTCTACGTGTAGGTTACTGTTTCTACCATAAACATTTATTTATAAATTATCACAAAAATACATATACAATAACAGCATATTTCACTTACTTGTCTAAACTGAGTTTCTGCATTTTCATCTTTATTCTTGTCTGGATGCAAAGTTAGTGAAAGCTTACGATATGCTTTTCTGATGTCTGCAGATGAAGCATCCTGGGGGGGGGGAGGGGAAAAACACAAAGCAAACTTTGTCAGTAAAAGAAATTCCCAGAACCTTGTTAAGATCTGAGAAGACAGCCAACCAAGTGCAGGACCCCAGGCAATGTAATTTGAGCAATCAGTCTTAACAACCAGGCTATGCAACTAGCCTGACCCACATGACTGAACAATTATTCAATCTAATTTGGCTCTCCTCTTAACTTTTCATTACCATACATTCATTTAAAGAAGACAGTATTTGGCAAAACTTTTCAAACACTTGCCTTCCTAAAATTAACCAATAAATCTTTTTCAGTAATTAAGAGATCAAAAAGAAACAAATTAAAAATTAATACATCCGTGTGCCTTCAAGGAAGGTCTTTATTTATCTGAGAATCCTAAAGCCAATGTCTGAAGCCCAGGCTTACCGTATGTGGTTGCTTCATTGCTATTTCTATTGAATTTACCATGAAGCAACAACCTATGGAATCTCAATTTCACATGTCAAAAAAGTATGCCTATTTGAAGGCAGTTAACTTTGTATTTACCCAAAATAATTATAATTACAAATAGTTATGTATATTGTCCTTAACTTTTTTTTTTTAGTACTTTATAGGTTATTTTCAATGCTGTCCAGTTTCCATAGTCTGATTTGCAGAAATAAATTTGCCCACTATTTATGTATTACTAACATACTTTAAATATATTTTAAAAGGTCACAATAGTTGAGGAAAAGTACTTTGGATTAAGTGGATATTAAAGCTGAATTTTGTGTAATCCCGTGTGTACATGTAAACTCAGAGAACATCATTTTACATGGCCAGTAAAAAATACGTGACAATAACAAAGAACACACTGTTAAGTTGGGTATAAAACTTGATCTTGGGGCTTCCCTGGTGGGGCAGTGGTTGGGAGTCCGCCTGCCGGTGCAGGGGACGCGGGTTCGTGCCCCGGTCCGGGAGGATCCCACGTGCCGCGGAGCGGCTGGGCCTGTGAGCCATGGCCGCTGAGCCTGCGTGTCTGGAGCCTGTGCTCTGCAGCGGGAGAGGCCACAGCAGTGAGAGGCCCGCGTACCGCAAAAAAAACAGAAACAAACAACAAAAAAACTTGATCTTCACTAAATTTAAAAGTTATTGCAAAAACTAACATTCATAGTGGGGCAGAATGAGGATAAAGTTGCTTATTAAATTTTATCTTGATTTTTAGCTGAGTATTTGTTCAATTAATTCCTAAAACTGATTTACTAAAAAGTTCAAATGACTAAAAAAACAAAACATAACAAAAGTCTGTGTACCTGGGACTAAATAGCTGTTAAAGAAACAGAGGTGGAAAAAGGCAAAGTGAGACTACAATTAGTCTGTCAAGCTCTCTTTTATAAACCAATACTTTCATTACCAATTTTCTGGGGCTTACTGCTCCAGGAAATCACTCTACTTTAAAGTTTCAACTTAGGTGTGAATATTTTTCTGACTTGTGGAGGGCTGAGGAGCTATAAAATTAGCAGAGTAAGTTTCGCAGGTAATATGGTTATAATTTCCATTCTCATTTGCTCAATGGAATTGATGTGTTCCTTATACTTAAATGATAGGTAGCATGTAGCAGAAAAGGATGATTATTTACTGAAACTCTGTGATGGAGATTCTGTTGAGCAAAGAGGCCAAGTGTCAAATGAATTCTCATTCCCTAATTGGGACTTTAATTTTAGATTTTATTAAATTGGGACTATATCACAGAGAAATTCCAAAAGTAGATTTCTTACAAAATAAGAGTGTATGTATTTGATTATGTTACAAAATTAATACATGCTCATTATGGAACATCTATGACTTACGTAACAGTCACCTAAGACATTTCCCTCCTTCCAGTCTTGGCAAGCTGACCCCAATCCTCCATTTTTCTGCCGCAGTATATACTGTAAGGGTGAATGTGGCCAGATGGCTCTCCTATTTCAAACCCTTCAGTAATGCCCAAGAACCTTCATCATCTGTCTTTTACAGTCTTTTTAGCTTTATATCCCACTATCTTGGTCCATCCTCCTTGTCCCCCAAACCATCACACGATATGATGCTGTTCTCCAACTTTATGCTTTTGTTTTGCATCCAGCTGTAGATATAGACAGTTCTCTCCTGACTTAGAAATGGGCCTCTCAGGCCACACAGAAATACTGCCTATTTTCCTCTTGAGAATCTACCCAGTAGGTTTATTTCACTAATAAGTGGAAAGAACTTATTAGTTTCATGCTAAGTGGACAGAACTGAAAAACTCAGAGGTTTTCCTATCTAAAAGACATGCTCTAGACAAGTTGCACCTCAAACTAGCTTATGTATGTATTAAATTTTAGTTAATTACTTAATGAATCTTAACTTATTTTATTCTCATAACAAAGCTATAAGTATAGTTGTTAGTAGGCCCATTTTACTGATGAGGTAAGTGAAGAAAAAAGAAGTAATTTGCTCAAGTTCATACTACTGGCAAATAGAGGAAAACAGAATTCAAACCCAGAAAATATTGCACCAGAATCATAGCTCTTATGTTGATTCTTTAGATTCAGTTAGTTGATTTCATCTGAGCCACTTCACAAGGGCTAAAGCTTTTGGGAAGGCAGTGAGAACAACTGCAACAATCCTATTGAGCTGATAAACTATGTGGAAAACATCCACATAACTACAATGGAATATGGTCAACTGCAGTTTTAATGGTAAAGATCCTGATATATGTTGGCTTTTACGGCACATTTTACATTGTATTTCTACTAGAGACCTGAATGTTAGAACATTCATCTCACATACACAGTAAATTAGACATTTTATCTCTCTGGCTTCCAGAGAAACATTTTTGATAGGACTATGGGTGAACTGGCCATCTTTAACACTGTTGACATCAGGAGATATACAGGGTTCAACTGCCAGAATTCTTTTCCTTCTAAATGTGATATGGCTTTTTGGCAAGCTGGACATGAATTATCATAATACTTGGATGACCTCTGTAAAGAAGAGATATATGGTCATTCTTTTGGGGTTTTTTTGGGGGGGGGGGCTGTGCCACACAGCATGTGGGATCTTAGTTCCCTGACCAGGGATCAAACCTGTGCCTCCTGCATTGGAAGTGCAGAGTCTTAACCACTGGACCACCAGGGAAGTCCCTGGTCATCCTTTATTAAAAAAAAACCCCAAAACCACAACAACAACCTATGAAAATAATATGTTTGTCAAAATTGAAAAAAATGTGATGAGACATCAATGAAAGTGGCAGGGTAGGGAACTCCAAGGGCCTGTCCCTGAAGAGAAACAGCAAAACCTGTCAGAATCAACTTAATCTGAACTCTTCAAACTAGTCAAAGGATTCCAGCAATCAGTCAAACACTTAGTCAAGCAAAAGGTAGCTAATTTGCAGTAAGGGTCATGAAGATGCCAATCTGAGTTACTGGTGTGGGTTCCTAGTGTTAGAGTAAGCAAAGTGGACTTTGTCCTCCAAGAACTGTGGCTGCTTGTTCTGGCCTGTCTTTTGGTTCCCTGACAGACTGTGTAAAGGGCTTACCTTTATTTTACCAAGCTCAGATCTCTCCCAGTACAGAGAGGCAACTGTTCAGGAGATTTGTCAAAAACATTTAAGGGCAAATTTATCAGCAGGTGCCAAATGAGGCAAGGAATGGCAGCTGGGGTAAACAATAGACACATCAAAAAGCTTAGGAGAGGGCTTCCCTGGTGGCGCAGTGGTTGAGAGTCCGCCTGCCGATGCAGGGGACACGGGCTCGTGCCCTGGTCCGGGAAGATCCCACATGCCGCGGAGCGGCTGGGCCCATGAGCCATGGCCGCTGAGCCTGCACGTCCAAAGCCTGTGCTCCACAATGGAAAAGGCCACAACAGTGAGAGGCCCGCATACCGCAAAAAAAAAAAAAAAAAAAAAAAAAAAAAAAACTTAGGAGGAAAAACTGGGAAGTGAGATGCTTTGGGGAATATGGGATTTGAAATGCTCCCACCAGAAGACCCACACGTGTGTGCCCAAGGCAGAGTAGCTGCTCAAAAACACCTGAGATGGCCCTAAATTCTCACTTCTGGCTGAGCTTTAGGCTGTATACAAGCAAAATACAACAACTGAAATTTAAAAAATCACTAGAGGGGCTCAAAAGCAGATTTGAGCAGGTAGAAGAAAAAAATCTATGAACTTGAAGATAGGTCAATTGAGATTTTCCAATAAGAGGAGCAAAAAGAAGAAAAAAAATGAAGAAAAATGAACAGAGCCTAAGAGATCTGTGGGACACCACCAAGTATACCAACATACATTTAACAAGAGTCCAAGAAGGAGAATAGAGAAAAGGGCAAAAAAAAAAAAAAGACTGAAAACTTCTAAAATTTGATAGAAGACATGAATATACACATCCAAGAAATCTCAACAAATCCTAAGTAGGGGGAACACAAAGAAATCCACACCTAGAAACATTCCACTCAAACTGTTCAAAGACACAGAGAATCCTGAGAACAGCAAAGTGATTCATTATGTACAAGGAACTCTCAAAAACATTAACAGCTAATTTCTCATCAGAAGCCATGGTGGCCAGAAGTTAATAAAATGACACATTCAAAGTGCTTAAAAAAATCTGTTAAGCAAGAATTCTATATCCAACAAAGCTATTCCTCAAAAAAGAAAGAGAAATTAAGATATTCCAATTAAACAAAAGATAAGAATTCATTTCTAGTAGACTTGCTCTACAAAAAGTGCTGCAGAGAGTCCTTCAGGCTGAAAGAAAAAAATACCAGGGAGTAACTCAATTCATACAAAGAAATAAAAGAACACTGATAAAGATAACTATATAGATAAATATAAAAGTCAATATTCATGTATTTCTAATTAGTAACTCCAATTTTTTATATGATTTAAAAACAACTATTAAAGCAATAATAATGTCTTAAATGTCTTAAATGTCTATGTCTCAAATAAAATGATAATATAGATCTATGTCTATGTGCATACATGTATAAAGATGTAATCTGTGACAATAACTATATAAGGAAGGGGAACACAGCTATACAGGAGCCAAATTTTTTATACGATTGAAACTAACTTGCTATTAATTCAAACTAGATTTCTATAAATTAACGTTAATTGTAATCTCCATGGCAAACACTAAGAAAATAAAGATCTACTGTAAAAGAAACAAAAAGCAAATCAAATAGTACACTAAGAATACTGTGAACAATTGTATGCCAATTAGGAAACCCAGATGAAAGAAATTCCTAGAAACACACAAACTGACTCATGAAGAAACAGAAAAAATGAATAGACCTATAACAAGTAAAGAGATTGATCAGTTAGTAAAAACCAAAAAAATCCAATGTCCTAAAAAGAGAAGCCCGAAACCTCAAAACCAGATGACTTTCACTACTGAATTCTGTCAAACATTTGAAGAAATCACAGTCCTCTTTAAACTCTTCCAAAACAAAGAGCAGGAAGTATACCAAAACCAGAAAAACACCTCAAGAAAGAAAACTATAGATCAATATTCCTTATGAATACAGATGCAAAAATTCCTCAGCAAACTTCTAGTAAACTGAATCCAGCTGCATATAAAAAGGATTACATACCATGACCAAGTGAGATTTATCCCATGAATGCAAGGGTGTTTCAGTGCATGAAAACCAATCAATATATCATATTAATTAAATGAAGAACAAAAAACCACACAGTCATCTCAACTGACACAGAAAAAGCATATCCAACACCATTTAATAACAAAACACTCAACTAGGACTAGAAGGAAACTTTCTCAAGTTGATAAAGGGCATCTATGAAAAACCCACAGGTAACCTCCTACCTAAATGGTGAAGTCTGAAACCTTTTCCCCAAGATCAGTAGTAAGAGGGATATCTGTTCTGGCCTGAGCAATTAGTCAAGAAAAAGAAATAAAAGGCATCCAAATTAGAATGGAAGAATTAATACTCTCTGTATTCACAGATGACATGATCCTATACATGGTAAATCCTAAAGCATCACAGAACAAGTATTAGAGCTAAGAGGTAAATGTATTAAGTTGTAGGATACAAGATCAATATATAAAGATCAGCTGTATTTCTACATACTAGCAGTTAAAAATCCAAAAATGAAACTAAGAAAACAAATCCTTGACAATAGCATCAAAATGAATAAAATACTTCGGAATAAGTTTAACAAAAGAAGTGTAATATTTGTACACTATGAACTATAAAACACTGCTGAAAGAAATGAAATAAGGTCTTAATAAATAGAGAGGCAACTATGTTCATGGACTGGAAGACAATACTAAAATGGCAATAATTTGCAAGTTGATCCACAGATTCAATGCAATCCCTATCAAAATCCCACCTGGCATTTTGCAGAAATTTACATGCTTATCCTAAAATTCATAGGGAAATGCCAGGAACCCAGAATAGCTACAATACCTTGAAAACAAAGTTGGAAGATTCATATGTCCTGATTTCAAAACTTACCGCAAAGCTATAGTCATCAAGACAGTGTGGTCATGACATATGGACAGACATACAGCTCAATATAAGAATTCAGAATCCAAAAATAAACCTATTTATCTATGGTCAAATTGATTTTCAACAAGGGTGCCAACATCATTCAATACAGAAAGAACAGTCTTTTCAACAAATGATGTTGAGATAACTGGATATCCACATGCAAAAAAAAAAAAAGAAAGAAATAAGCTGGACCCTTATCTCACACGATATAAAAAAACTAACTTGAAATAAATCAAAGTCCCAAATATAAGAGCTAAAACTATAAGACTCTTAGAAGAAAACGCAGAGGTAAATCTATACAACCTTGGACTTTTACAATGGATTCTTAGCTATGATATTAAAAGAACAGGCAACAAAAGAAAAAGAAAAAATATACAAATTGTACTTAATCAGAATTTAAAACTTTGCAGCCACTGTGGAAGTTTGGTGGTTCCTTAAAAAAATAGTTACCAAATAATTATATTCCTAGGTATTTATTGAAGAGAATGAAAACTGGTGTTCAAACAAAAGCTTGTACACGAATGTCCACAGCAATACTATTCACAATAGCCAAAAAGTAGAAACAACCCAACATCCACTAACTGATGAATGGATAAACAAAATGTGGTATAGGTATATCAGTACAAAGAATATTACTCAAACATAAAAGGAATGAAGTACTGATATATGCTACAACATGAATGAATCTTGAAAACCCGATGCTAAATGAGAAAAGACACAGAAAGCCACGTATTTCATGATTCCATTTTAACTGTCCATTTGTCCTTTATGGACAAATCTACTGATACTGAAAGCAAATCAGTAGTTCCCAGGGGCTGGGGAGAGAGGGGAATGAGGAGTGACTGCTTAATACACACAGAGCTTCTTTTCAGAGTGCTGAAAATGTCCTGGAATTAGAAGATGGCTGAACAACATTGTGAATACACTAGAGATCATGGAATTGTACACTTAAAATGGTTAAAATGTTGAATTTTACGTTTCATGAATATCTCAATTTTTAAAAATTCAAACAATGCAGAATTATCTTTATTGCACGCTATGTGTTAGGCGCCATTCTAGCCACAATATGTTAATTCCCTTGATTTTTACAACCCTTGGAGATAGGTATAATTATTATCTTTATTTTAATGAGGAAACTGGGGCTTAAACTAAGGCTTAGTAATCTGCCAAAATGTTAGATAGATACTACGTAGCAGAAATTTCCTGACAGAAATTTAGTCTCACCTCCCATGCTACCTCTTGTAGAATTAAAGACTATTTTCTGCATAACCTATGGCAACTCCTTGATTATCCTCTAATGTCAGTTAAGGTATACACATTAAAATGGAGCCAGCTATCTCTGGGAGTCTGAAAAGCAGGATTAGTAGTAATCTGATATAGCTCAAACCAGAGATGTTTAAAATATATGGATTGTTCCCAGTGAACACTCTTCTAGAGGTAGATACATTAAATGAACAAATTCTTATCTAATTTACTTTTGAACAGATCTGGTAAGGATGTTAGATGTGGGACAAACCTCAGAGAAATTTTACTCGTATTCTAGATTATATTAGAATTAGTCCCTTTCCACTTACTATGATGCTTAGGATGAAGATGGGCTTGAAAATAATTAAGCCAGTTACTAGCTATGTGATTTTGGACGATTTACCTACTCTAAGTCTCAAAGTTCTCATCTATAAAATGGAAATAATAATGTTACAACACCTAAATATATATACATGTATGTAAATATATATACACACATACATATATGTACATAATGTGCTTATTATAGTATCTGGCACATAGTAGTGCTGAGTAAATGAAAACTTATAATATGTAGGCTAGAAAATCACTATTTCTCTTTCATTTTAACACTTAGCAAACCTGACTTGCAGCTTATTTGGATTTGTGCTTCAGACCGTGAGTACTAAGGAATTGAGGAGTAAAATGAATTTGGATGGTTATTTATTGATTTGACAATATTTATTGAGTACCTACTACGTACCACCATTGAGGACACAGCAGTGAACAAAATAAACCCAATCTATCCTCATAAAAGCTTTGCAAGGTAAGAACACTGAAAATTCTGTCTTAGGTGATCCAAGAGGGGTTTCTTATTTTACTTTAATCAGAGATTGGCAAACATTTTCTGTAAAGGGCCAGACAGTAAATACTGGAGGCTTTGCACGCAAAAAAGTCTCTGCTGCAATTATTCAGCTCTGCCATTGTAGTGAGAAAGCAGCCACAGACGACACATAAACAAATGGGTGTGGTGGTGATCCAGTGAAATTTTATTTTCAACAACAGTTAGTGCCTGGTTTTGGCCCATGGAGTGTAGTTTGTTGACCCCTGATTTACATCAGTGGATTGCCAATAATCTAAAACTCATTCTATTTACAGTGTCTTTGCAAATTTGAGACCCACCTATTTTTAGGTCTGCCAGGTAGTTAACAAAACAAAAATGAGAAGACCTTATACAGAATCTGACAAAAGTGTTCTTTTTTTTTTGAATTTTATTTTATTTTTTTAAACAGCAGGTTCTTATTATTCACCCATTTTACACACATCAGTGTATACATGTCAATCCCAATCGTCCAATTCAGCACGGCCACCCACACCTCCTGCTGCTTTCCCCCCTTAGTGTCCATACATTTGTTCTCTACATCTGTGTCTCAATTTCTGCCCTGCAAACCGGTTAATCTTTACCATTTTTCTAGATTCCACATATATGCGTTAATATATGATATTTGTTTTTCTCTTTCTGACTTACTTCACTCTGTATGACAGTCTCTAGACCCATCCACGTCTCAACAAATGACCCAATTTCGTTCCTTTTTATGGCTGAGTAATATTCCATCGTATATATGTACCACAACTTCTTTATCCATTCATCTGTCGATGGGCATTTAGGTTGCTTCCATGACCTGGCTACTGTAGATTGTGCTGCAATGAACACTGGGGTGTTTTTTGAACTATGGTATTCTCTGGGTATATGCCCAGTAGTGGGGTTGCTGGGTCATATGGTAAATTCTATTTTTAGTTTTGTTTTTTTTTTCGGTACGTGGGCCTCTCACTGTTGTGGCCTCTCCCGTTGCGGAGCACAGGCTCCGGATGCGCAGGCTCAGTGGCCATGGCTCACGGGCGCAGCCGCTCCGCGGCATGTGGGATCTTCCCAGACCAGGGCACAAACCCGTGTACCCTGCATTGGCAGGCAGACTCTCAACCACTGCACCACCAGGGAAGCCCTATTTTTAGTTTTCTAAGGAACCTCAATACTGTTCCCCACAGTGGCTGTATCAATTTACATTCCCACTAATGGTGCAAGAGGGTACCCTTTTCTCTACACCCTCTCCAGCATTTGTTGCTTGTAGATTTTCTGATGATGCCCATTCTAACAGGTATGAGGTGATACCTCATTGTAGTTTTGATTTGCATTTCTCTAATAATTAGTGATGCTGAGCACATTTTCATGTCCTTCTTGGTCATCTGTAAGTCTTCTTTGGAGAAATGTCTGTTTAGGTCTTCTGCCCATTTTTGGATTGGGTTGTTTGTTTAATATTGAGCTGCATGAGCTGTTTATATATTTTGGAGATTAATCCTTTGTCCGTTGATTCGTTTGCAAATATTTTCTCCCATTCTGAGGGTTATCATTTCGTCCAGTTTATGATTTCCTTTGCTGTGCAAAAGCTTTGAAGTTTCATTGGGTCCCATTTGTTTATTTTTGTTTTTATTTCCATTACTGTAGGAGGTGGATCAAAAAAGACCTTGCTGGGCTTCCCTGGTGGCGCAGTGCTTGAGAGTCCGCCTGCCGATGCAGGAGACGCGGGTTCGTGCCCCGTTTCGGGAAGATCCCACATGCCGCGGAGCGGCTGGGCCCGTGAGCCATGGCCGCTGAGCCTGCGCGTCCGGAGCCTGTGCTCCGCAAATGGGAGAGGCCACAACAGTGAGAGGCCCGCATAACGCAAGGAGAAAAAAAAAAAAAAAAAAAAAAAAAGACCTTGCTGTGATTTATGTCATAGAGTGTTCTGCCTATGTTTTCCTCTAAGAGATTTATAGGGTTCGGTCTTACATTTAGGTCTCGAATTCATTTTGAGTTTATTTTTTGTATGGTGTTAAGGAGTGTGCTAATTTCATTCTTTTACATGTAAATGTCCAGTTTTCCCAGCACCACTTATTGAAGAGGCTGTCTTTTCTCCATTGTATATCCTTGCCTCCTTTGTCATAGATTAGTTGACCATAGGTGCGTGGGTTTATCTCTGGGCTTTCTATCCTGTTCCACTCATCTACAGTTCTGTTTTTGTGCCAGTACCATACTGTCTTGATTACTGTAGCTTACAGTCTGAAGTCCAGAAGCCTGATTCCTCCAGCTTTGTTTTTCTTTCTCAAGATTGCTTTGGCTATTTGGGGTCTTTTGTGTTTCCATACAAATTGTGAAATTCTTTGTTCTAGTTCTGTGAAAAATGCCAGTGGTAGTTTGATAGGGATTGCATTGAATCTGTAGATTGCTTTGGGTAGTAGAGTCATTTTCACAATGTTGACTCTTCCAATCCAAGAACATGGTATATCTCTCCACCTATTTGTATCATCTTTAATTTCTTTCATCAGTGTCTTATAGTTTTCTGCATACAGGTCTTCTGTCTCCCTAGGTAGGTTTATTCCTAGGTATTTTATTCTTTTTGTTGCTATGGTAAATGGGAGTGTTTTCTTAATTTCACTTTCAGATTTTTCATCATTAGTGTATAGGAATGCAAGAGATTTCTGTGCATTAATTTTGTATCCTGCAACTTTACCAAATTCATTGATTAGCTCTAGTAGTTTTCTGGTGGCATCTTTCGGATTCTCTATGTATAGCATCATGTCATCTGCAAACAGTGACACTTTTACTTCTTCTTTTCCAATTTGTATTCCTTTTATTTCTTTTTCTTCTCTGATTGCCATGGCTAGGACTTCCAAAACTATGTTGAATAGTGGTGAGTGGACATCCTTGTCTTGTTCCTGATCTTAGAGGAAATGCTTTCAGGTTTTCCACCATTGAGAATGATGTTTGCTGTGGGTTTGTCATATATGGGCTTTATTATGTTGACGTAGGTTCCCTCTATGCCCACTTTCTGGAGAGTTTTTATCATAAATGGGTGTTGAATTTTGTCAAAAGCTTTTTCTGCATCTATTGAGACGATCATATAGTTTCTATTCCTCAATTTGTTAATATGGTGTATCACATTGATTGATTTGTGTACATTGAAGAATCCTTGCAACCCTGGGATAAATTCCACTTGATCATGATGTATGATCCTTTTAATGTGTTGTTGGATTCTGTTTGCTAGTATTTTGTTGAGGACTTTTGCATCTATATTCATCAGTGATACTGGTCTGTAATTTTCTTTTTTTGTAGTATCTCTGTCTAGTTTTGGTATCAGGATGAAGGTGGCCTCATAGAATGAGTTTGGGAGTGTTCCTTCCTCTGCAGTTTTTTGGAAGAGTTTGAGAAGGATGGGTGTTAGCTCTTCTCTGAATGTTTGACAGAATTCACCTGTGAAGCCATCTGGTCCTGGACCTTTGTTTGTTGGAAGATTTGTAATCACAGTTTCAATTTCATTACTTGTGATTGGTATGTTCATATTTTCTATTTCTTCCCAGTTCAGTCTTGGAAGGTTACACCTTTCTAAGAATTTGTCCATTTCTTCCAGGTTGTCCATTCTATTGGCATAGAGTTGCTTGTACTAGTCTCTTAGGATGCTTTGTATTTCTGCAGTTTCTGTTGTAACTTCTCCTTTTTCATTTCTAATTTTATTGATTTGAGTCCTCTCCCTCTTTATCTTGATGAGTCTGGCTAACGGTTTATGAATTTTGTTTATCTTCTCAAAGAATCAGCTTTTAGTTTTATTGATCTTTGCTACTGTTTTCTTTGTTTCTACTTCATTTATTTCTGCTCTGATCTTTAAGATTTCTTTCCTTCTGCTAACTTTGGGTTTTGTTTGTTCTTCTTTCTCTAGTTCCTTTAGGTATAAGGTTAGATTGTTTATTTGAGATGTTTCTGGTTTCTTGAGGTGGTTTGTATAGCTATAAACTTCCCTCTTAGAACTGCTTTTGCTGCATCCCATAGGTTTTGGATTGTCGTGTTTTCACTGTCACTTGTCTCTAGGTATTTTGTGATTTCCTCTTTGATTTAAAAATTTTTTTTTACATCTTTATCCTCTTTGATTTCTCAGTAATTGCTTGGTTATTTAGTAACGCATTGTTTAGTCTCCATGTGTTTGTGTTTTTTACGTTTTTTCTCTGTAATTGATTTCTAATCTCATAGCGTTATGGTCAGAAAAGATGCTTGATATCATTTCAATATTCTTAAATTTACTGAGGCTAAGTTGTGACTCAAGATGTGATCTATCCTGGAGAATGTTCCGTGCCCACTTGAGAAGAAAGTGTAATCCACTGTTTTGGATGGAATGTCCTATAAATATCAATTACATCTATCTGGTCTATTGTGTCATTTAAAGCTTCTGTTTCCTTATTAATTTTCTGCTTGGATGATCTGTCCACTAGTATAAGTGAGGTGTTAAAAGTCCCCCACTAGGGTTTCCCTGGTGGCGCAGTGGTTGAGAGTCCGCCTGCCGATG
>NW_006780802.1:881653-909571 GCF_000442215.2 Lipotes vexillifer | reverse complement strand
GGCTGGTGAGCCATAGCTGCTGAGCCTGCGTGTCTGGAGCCTGTGCTCCGCAACAGGAGAGGCCACAACAGTGAGAGGCCCATGTACCGCAAAAAAAAAAAAAAAATGTCCCCCACTATTACTGTGTCACTGTCGATTTCCTCTTTTATAGCTGTTAGCAGTTGCCTTCTGTATTGAGGGGCTCCTACGTTGGGTACATATATATTTATAATTGTTATATCTTCTTCTTAGATTGATCCCTTGATCATTATGTAGTGCCTTTCCTTGTCTCTTGTAACATTCTTTATTTTAAAGTCTATTTTATCTGATATGAGTATTGCTACTCCAGCTTTCTTTTGATTTCCATTTGAATGGAATACCTTTTTCCAACCCCTCACTTTCAGTCTGTATGTGTCCCTAGGTCTGAAGTGGACAGCATATATATGGGTCTTGTTTTTGTATCCATTCAGCAAGCCTCTGTCTTTTGGTTGGAGCATTTAATCCATTCACATTTAAGGTAATTATCAATATGTATATTCCTATTACCATTTTCTTAATCGTTTTGGGTTTGTTTTTGTAGGTCCTTTTCTTCTCTTGTGTTTCCCACTTAGAAAAGTTCCTTTAGCATTTGTTGTAGAGCTGGTTTGGTGGTGCTGAATTCTCTTAGCTTTTGCTTGTCTGTAAAGCTTTTGATTTCTCCATCGAATCTGAATGAGATCCTTGCCGGGTAGAGTAATCTTGGTTGTAGGTTTTTCCCTTTCATCACTTTAAGTATATCATGCCACTCCCTTCTGGCTTGTAGAGTTTCTGCTGAGAAATCAGCTGTTAACCTCATGGGAGTTCCCTTGTATGTTATTGGTCGTTTTTCCCTTGCTTTCAAGAATTTTTCTTTGTCTTTAATTTTTGCCAGTTTGATTACTATGTGTCTCGGTGTGTTTCTCCTTGGGTTTATCCTGCCTGGGACTCTCTGCACTTCCTGGACTTGGGTGGCTATTTCCTTTCCCATGTTAGGGAAGTTTTTGACTATAATCCTTTCAAATATTTTCTCTGGTCCTTTCTCTCTCTCTTCTCCTTCTGGGACCCCTATAATGTGTATCTTGCTGCGTTTAATGTTGTCCCAGAGGTCTCTTAGGCTGTCTTCATTTCTTTTCATTCTTTTTTATTCTCTCCGCAGCAGTGAATTCCACCATTCTGTCTTCCAGGTCACTTATCCGTTCTACTGCCTCAGTTTTTCTGCTATTGATTCCTTCTAGTGTATTTTTCATTTCAATTATTGTACTGTTCATCTCTGTTTGTTTGTTCTTTAATTCTTCTAGGTCTTTGTTAAACATTTCTTGCATCTTCCCGATATTTGCCTCCATTCTTTTTCCGAGGTCCTGGATCGTCTTCAGTATCATTATTCTGAATTCTTTTTCTGGAAGGTTGCCTATCTCCACTTCATTTAGTTGTTTTTCTGGGCTTTTATCTTGTTCCTTCATCTGGTACATAGCCCTCTGCCTTTTCATCTTGTCTATCTTTCTATGAATGTGGTTTTTGTTCTACAGGCTGCAGGTTTGTAGTTCTTCTTGCTTCTGCTGTCTGCCTTCTGCTGCATGAGGCTATTTAAGAGGCTTGTGCAAGTTTCCTGATGGGAGGGACTGATGGTGGGTAGAGCTGGCTGTTGCTCTGGTGGGCAGAGCTCAGTAAAACTTTAATCCAGTTGACTGTTGATGGATGTGGCTGGGTTCCCTCCCTGTTGGTTGTTTGGCCTGAGGCCACCCAACACTGGAGCCTACCAGGGCTCTTTGGTGGGGCTAATGGCGGACTCTGGGAGGGCTCACGCCAAGGAGTACTTCCCAGAACTTCTGCTGCCAGTGTCCTTGTCCTCACAGTGAGACACAGCCACCCCCCACCTCTGCAGGAGGCCCGCAACACTACCAGGTAGGTCTGGTTCAGTCTCTATGGGGTCACTGCTCCTTCCCCTGGGTCCCCATGCACACACTACTTTGTGTGTGCCCTCCAAGAGTGGAGACTCTGTTTCCCCCAGTCCTGTCGAAGTCCTGCAATCAAATCCCGCTAGCCTTCAAAGTCTGATTCTCTAGGAATTCCTCCTCCTGTTGCCGGACCCCCAGGTTCTAAAGCCTGACGTGGGGCTCAGAACCTTCACTCCAGTGGGTGGACTTCTGTGCTTTAAGTGTTCTCCAGTTTATGGGTCACCCACCCAGCAGTTATGGGATTTGATTTTATTGTTATTGCGCCCCTCCTACCATCTCTTTGTGGCTTCTCCTTTGCCTTTGGATGTGGGGTATCTTTCTTGGTGAGTTCCAGTGTCTTCCTGTCAATGACTGTTCAGCAGTCAGTTGTGATTCCAGTGTTCTCGCAAGAGGGAATGAGAGCACGTCCTTCTACTCCATCATCTTGAACCAATCTTCAGTAAACTGTTCTTAATAAAACTTCCTATTGCCTTGAAAAAACTCAAGAATATTAAATCCAAGAGAAGAATATATATCAGATTCAGTAAAAAGGGAAGACTATAGTTATCCAAACTATATATTTAGGCACATAGTTGAAGAACTTCAAACTCTGGTTGACATCTGGGTATCTTAATTTCTGTAATGTTATTACCCAAGGTCAACTGCCTCAAACTTAGTAATTCCATGCAATCTTTCTAAGTCCTTGGGTCATTCTCTCATCTGATATTACTGAGTAAAAAGCTCAAGCTGAACTCTTGATAATGACATCATCCTATTTACTCGGGCCTTTGCACTTAAATTTATAGTCCACTCCCACCCTCCACCCCCCAAAAAAGCCTACAAGAACAAAAAATAAACAAAAAACTATGTGCCTGGATACAAGTGCATTTACCACTAGAAGAACTAAATAATAGAGGCATTTAAGGACCAGAAGGATAAGACAGGAAACTTGTGCTCACCATAACTTCAGGACTATGGGATTTTATCAAAGTTCACAGAAAATTCAAAATAAATTGGAAAAAAAATCAAAATAAACTGAAAAAGGAAAATGTTTTTCAAATGATTTTTCATGGCAATAATAAATAAATAATAAAGTCATTTACTTCATAATAAATTTAAGTCTGGGCTTCTATGGTTGACCTGCTACAAAAGAAGCACGGAGAAGCTTGGGTTCTTCCACTGGAGATCACTGTTAAAAGTCAATTGCCTTTGGAGAAAACTACTAAAATTTATGTAAGATGACAGCTTTAGTTAGCTTAGCCTTAAACTATATATAGGAACCAGTAAAGGGCTAGTTTATATCAAAATCCTGGTTATTGATGCTCATATAGAGCATACATCTTATTATTTTTTGAGAGTCAAGGTTGGTAAGAATAATTTGTTGACAAATCAGATAATTTCCAGTATAGTAAAAGAGGAAAGCATTCTATCCTCTAATTTTTAACTTGCATCGAAATAAATATGGATTAATAACATGTTTATTTAAGTTGAACACACCTCTGCCCTCCCCGTAAGATTAAAAATGCAAGCCTTCTCCAAAATGTAGATAAACGAAATACTGCAGCCTCAAGAGACAGCTGCTTCTGATATCTAATTACTGGGGGACTGAGCTGGCAGGAACATCAAATCAACTATTCACAAAACAAAATCATCATTTCTGGTAACCAGATTAGTTATCTTAGACTATATTTTGTAACTAATTTATCTTGAAAGGGAAGTCAATGGCAGGGGCACAAAGCAGGATGGACAGTTCTATATTAAAGAGATTTGAGAGACAGAACCAAATGTATATTTTTTTAAAAATTTAGCAAGGCAGAAATAAAAGTTGAAATTACATATTACCTAGAAATTAATGAAAAGGAAAATATTTGGTATCAAAACCTATGACAGCTAAAGCTCTACTGAGAGGATAACACTTGTAGCTTTAAATACTCTTTTAACAAGACAATCCGAAAATGAAGGAAGTGCCCAGCCTAAGAAAGTAGAAAAAGAGCAACAAAATACACAAAAGAAAATAGGAAGAACAAAAAAAACATAAAAGGTGAAAGTAATGAAACCGAAAAGGAAAAAAAGCTGGTTCTTTGGGAAAGTGAATAAAACGTACCAGACACAGAGTGCCTTGATAGTCACTTAAAACCTCAGTTTCTGTATCTTGAATATTTTCACATATCAACTTTACTTTCCTCTCCACTGACCCCGCCTCCTATACTGTCCAATAGCAGAGCCAAACAATCTCATCTGAAAGCTCAGCCAAGACAAGTTCTAGATATGGTACTGGGAACTTTCAAAATCTGTCCTTCACCTAATCAGTTTTGCATTTACTCCCTTTCAGAGACAGATTTTTTTTTTTTTTTTTTTTTTTTTGCGGTATGCAGGCCTCTCACTGCTGTGGCCTCTCCTGTTGTGGAGCACAGGCTCCGGACGCGCAGGTTCAGCGGCCATGGCTCACGGGCCCAGCCACTCCGTGGCATGTGGGATCTTCCCGGACCGGGGCACAAACCCGTGTCCGCTGCACCGGCAGGTGGACTCTCAACCACTGCGCCACCAGGGAACCACTGCGCCACCAGGGAAGCCTGACAGATTGGTTCTTAATACCAGAGCACCAGTTCCCCTTACAGGGCTTTTTTCTGCTGTGCTTCTTGCAGACTATGTCTTGTCCCTGGTAGTCTTCTTCCCAACGACAGAAGCCCCAACTCCTGAATGCCAGCCCAGGGAATAGTCCCCAAGGCTCACAGCTGGACCTCTTAGAGAACAGTCAACTGACTGCTACTGCTAAATGGTTTGTCCATTTTCTCACTGGTATGCTTCCACTCTGACATGGTAACTGAGAAGGTGGCTACAGTCAATGAAAGTGATGATTTCAAATCCATGACACACCAAAGGAAAAACAGATAGGCACCCATGCCTACTAACAGAAATGTAAAAGCAGCAGAAGCACACTCTCCATCTGATTTCCACCTTCCAAAATTTACCAGTGTCTAATTGGCCAAAGCTATATTATATCCAGAACACTTAACTGCAAGTGAGTCTGAGAAACATAGTTATTAACTTTCCACACTTTGTGCAGTAAAGCACACCAGAAGGAAGGAATAAATGTTGAAACCAATCCACTGTATTTACTACATAGAAGGTTTGTTTTCTCATATCATCCTCTAATTTTAATATATAAATTCTTACAGCATTTAAGAAAGCTGATAAATTTATAAAATAAATGTGCAAACCAGGAAATGCAATGGAATGATAATGAATGCTTTTCTCTGGATCTCTGAAATTAACTCACTTTTTTAGGGTGAAACCTTTATCTCCAAATAAAGACATGTAATAGTCCACTACATTTTTCTTTTTCTTCAAGGACTGTCAGGGTAAATTTCTAAATTATTCATAGTATGGATTGTAAATCCCCAAAGACAGAGACCAATTCTTTCAATTTATGTTTTTATAAGTTCCAACTAGAAAGCATAAATAATACAGTTCTCCCAATAATAATACAGTTCTTCCTCCTTTCCCAGTTTTTCCTTTTAGGTAAATGGCACCACTATCTACTCAGTAGCCAGAGCCAAAAATCTAACAGTAAACCTCAATTATTTTCGTTCCTTCAGCCTCCTTATGTAATTTGTCAGGTGTCCAAACACTCCCCTGATCCTAGTCCAAGCAACCTATTATTGGCCCTTCTATGGGACTCTGTTCTAAGTATATGTTGCTTCAAATATCATGGCTCCTCTGGTATATAAAGTGGATATTCAGTCCACCTTCTTTCTAATCCAGCATTGTCTAAAAAGAATTTTGCACAATGATAGAAATGTTCCAGACCTGCACATGTAGCCACTGAGCACTTGAGATGTGGGAAGCATGACTAAAGAACTGAATTTAAATTTCATTTAATTTTAATTCAGTTAAATTTAAATAGCCACATGTGGTTAGCGGCTACGATGTTCAACAATGAATTTCTAGAGCATCTTCCCGTACTAAAGAAGTTAGACGCACTCTGATCTAGTATGCAAAAATGAGGCAAAGACCACTTCTGCTGCCAAACAAGGTCATAGGTTTTTCTGTGATAGTATTAGAAGTCCTGTTTCAACCACTAGCTTCATGGCTGCCAGACACTCCTTTGGGTGGAACAGGTATAGTGCAGCAGTTGCAGTGGCTAACTGATCATGACAGTTCCCTGATCACGATAGCTTCCTAACTGTAGCAATCATAGTACGGTCCAATTAAGAGATATTGGAAAAGTCTAGGATAATCATAGGGGAGACAGAATTCAGTATTGCAGAAAAGTAGCAATGAGTTTATCTTAGGTAATCGTTGGGGAGAGAAAATAAAAAGTCTTTAAGAAATGTTATTAAGAAAACTTCCGTTGATAATTTCGATTGGGGGAGGGATGTAAATGACAGGTGACTTGTAGTGTTAGACTTGCACAAGTAAGGATACTGGTGCCATTGGTGGAGATAGGGAATACTGAAAGAGTACGATTAGAAGGGCAGAGAAGATCATGAGTTTACCAAGCAGGAGATGCCTTTGAAGTAGTCAAGTGGAACTGTCGATTAAGTATCTGAATATACAGGTTTGAAGCTCAAAGAAGTACTTTGTGCTAGACATATAGATTTGGGAGCTACTGGTACATGAAGAAAAATCGAACACAGGCACAAATAAGATTGCTTAAAGAAAAAAGTATGGAGTGGTAAGCCATGAAGGCCTAAATGAGTCTGAAGAATGTAAATAAATGACAGAGAACCAAAGTTAGGCAGAAAATCAGAAGGGTTTTCTTTTATTCCAAGAATAAAAGAATGGTCAGCAGTATCGATACTGCTACTGTTAGGTAAAATAAGCACTGAAACATACTGACTGGATTTGCTATTTTGAAGATCACCAATGACCTTGGGAAGAGCTGTTTTGATAAGGGTAATGGGTACAGATGTCAAACTAGAGAGCAGTAAGGAATGGGTGGGAAGTGAAGAAATGAGGACAGATTTTCAAGAAATTTGACGGCTAAAAGGAGATGTGGGATTGAGAAAGGTTTTCTTTCCTTTTTGACACTGATAAGAAGGATCCAGCTGACAGGAGAATTTAAATATAAGTGATATACAGGATTACTGACAGACTGTTTCAGAGCAGGTGGGGATAGAATCCAAATTATGAGAGAAAAACTGGCCTTCAGGAGGAAGGAGAGGATAGACGTTAAGAGTAAGTCTGTAGGGTGACTGTGGGAAGCTGCAAGTATCTGGCTGTAAATGTTAAATCCTGATGATGCATAAATATCATTGCTAATAAAAGTTGAGGGGGATTCTTTGAATTAACAGGAATGAGAATGCAAGCTGACGGTAAGAGAGTTCTTTTAGGCTGAACTCTTCATTAGAGGTAGTAGGAAGGTCATACTAAGGAAAAAAGTGGACATGTAGACAGAGGAGAGACAGAACTAGTAATTCAGTCTGTACAACTTTGCCTAGCTATTCATTAACAGAAGATCTGATGTACATAGTGGCTATTTCTACATTTACCTTAACCCTTTCTCCTACTTTACTGTTTCATCTTATTTCCAATTTTATGCAAAATAAATGTTTACTTAGTAATTTGATAAGTGATAGGTGAAAAATCAAAATTATACTAGACAGGGCTTCCCTGGTGGCGCAGTGGTTGAGAGTCCGCCTGCTGATGCACAGGACACGGGTTTGTGCCCCGGTCTGGGAAGATCCCACATGCTGTGGAGCGGCTGGGCCCGTGAGCCATGGCCACGGAGCCTGCGCATCCGGAGCCTGTGCTCCGCAATGGGAGAGGCCACAACAGTGAGAGGCCTGCATACCGCAAAAAAAAAAAAAAAAAATTATACTAGACAATCACTAGAAATGATATACTAGAAATGATCAGTAAGTTGAAATTCCCAGCTTTTCTCTCTGTGTAGCAGTATTACATAGAAATAGATAATACTTTAAAATCTGTATTTCATATCCAAATGGCCAACAAACAAATGAAAAAGTATTCAACTTCATTAATCATTGGGGAAAAGCAAATTAAAGCCCCAATGAGATACCACTACATACCTAACAAAATGGCCAAAATAAAGAAGGTAATTTTTTTATCTTTGTAAAATGAAAATTTGTAAAAGATTTTCTCTTTATAAAAAAGATAATTAACAACTGAGTGTTGACAGGATATGGAGCAACTACACCATCAACGCACTGCTAGAGGGACTATAAACTAATACAACCATCTGAAAACTGTTTGGCAGTATCTGCTAAGGCTGAATAGACACATACCCTGTGATCCAGCAAGTTCGTTCCTAGGTATGAACCCAACAGAAATGCATAGATATGCTCATCAAAAAACATGTACAGGAATGTTCATAGAAGCACTGTTCATAACAGCTCCAAACTGGAAACCTAAATATCCATCAACAATAGGATGGGTAAATAAATTGGGATACACCCATACAATGGAATACACAGACAGAAATGAACACAAGTGAACTTTTGTTTGACACAATATGGATGACTTTCATGAGCATAATGTTGAGCAAAAGAAGCCAAGCAACCAGAGCATATACTGTATGATTATGTGAATGTAAATTTTTTTAAAAGGTAAAACTAATTTATGATGTTAGAAGGCAGGATAACAGATGTCCTTGGAGGGGAGCGTAATTGAGAAAGAGCACAAGAGGGGGTTTTGGAGTGCTGGTAACATTTTATTTCTTGTCCTTGGTGATTACATGGATGGATTCAGTTGTGGAAATTCATTTAACTATATACTTAATGATTTTTGCATCTTTCTGAATGTACAAATGTGCATTTCAATAAAAACTTTACTTCAGAAAACTGTGTATCTCTTAAACTACTTTGGTAGATTTGACTCTTCAAATGAGTTCCTTACAGAAATAGCAACAATCCAATGGAAAATAAAATATATAACCTAAACATGTAAGCAACCTCTCTTCCAAAGGAAAAAGAAACATTACATGGGGTCTATATGGGAAAAGAATCTAAAGAAGTGGATATATATATTTGTACAACTGATTCACTTTGCTGTACACCTGAAACTAACACAACACTGCAAATCAACTATACTCCAATAAAAACTTAAAAAGTTATTACAAAAAAAAATTACATGGAAATTAAACAAAAACTACCTGCCAACCACCTTCATTCCAAGGAGCATGTGGTCTTCCTCCCTTTCCTTATCTTGAATAAACAAAAAAAGTAAAGACACTCCATTTGTAGCCTTCCAAAAGATAAAACTATATGAAATGATAGAGGCCTGAGTTATTCTTCTTCTTAGCTCTGTAGTTATAGTTTTAGGGCTGTAACCAGAGAAGATTTGCAATAATTTCTCTCCCTTTTTGAAGGGTAGTCTAATTTCTATGAAGCAAATTTCTAAGAAGCAAATCAACACTTAATAAAAGGAAATCTATGTCAGAGTATATACTTTGATACTATGTATCTTTTCTATGCATTTTAGCAGCTCCTGATGCCAAGAATTTAAGAAGACTGATTTCCTCAGGGGCATTTTATTATGCAATAGCTGCTTATAGATTATTTTATGATCATTTTACTCTAGGAAGTTATTGATACTTCTTCCAATGGAAAAAAATATTTTGCTTTAGCATATTTGTCACATTTGACCTGTTGGCCAAAATTTTTGTCAAATTATTTATAATAATTTGTAAGCCCACCTTTGCACAGATCACAAAAGAAAGAAACAAGGCAAATATAGCTTACTAAGATCTAAATTCTATCTCACCTACGTTTCAATAAATTAGTACATGGCCTGAATGGGTTGGGGAGATTATGGCAATAGCTGAAGTAGAAAGTGACTATGAAAGGCAAGGAGGAAGTGCCTCAGTGGTATGCAGACAGAGAAGAGTTTACCTGGGAGTCCGATGTGATCTGGGGAGCAAGGTACAAAACAACTAGACGCTAGAAATGTCTACAAGATTCAAGAATTTAGTAATAGGAGAGCAAGGTAAGAAAAAAGACTACTGCAGTGAACAATGAATGAGTCACTATATCAGACCTTACAAAGATAACATAATGAAATGGTCACTAAACAATTTTGAGCATGAATTACCAAAATATGCTTATTTATAAATAATATATCAGTATGACAGTACTATCTCTTGGAAGGCTACAAAGGAGGTTAGAAAGCAATCACTGATTGAAACATGGGGTCTTCAAAAGAGAATAGGACATAATCCTTGTGAATCCAGAAATGATTTTAAATCATTTATTAAATCAGTTAAAGGTAGAGGGGAAAAAAAACCCTATCCTTAAATTAATCCAGAAATTATTGCAGTAATTTATTCCTGGTTCTCATACATGGGTAACATAAGGGAAACTTTTTGAAACTTCATTCTTAAACTGGTTATGGATATTTCACTTCTCTTTCTGGAACCTTACTTATTTTTGTTTTTTGTTTGTTTTGTTTTTAAGCAGTAGACAGAAAAGATAGAAAAGGAAAACCCAAATATACTGTAACCAAATTTTAAAACTTTTATCTACTGAAGGTGAGTAAAAGATTTAAAAATATATTCCCTCCAGTGTAACTGGTGGAGTCTGACCTCTCAGTAAGACAGACACAATTTCTTTGAGTTACTCTTCTGAATTAATTAAATGTGTTTTAGTAACATTGCTTTCCTAGAAAGTCTCCAATTGGGAGGAAGTGGAGAATGAAGCTGAAATAAGTGACTTTCTTTTTTTTTTTTTGCGGTACGCGGGCCTCTCACTGTTGTGGCCTCCCCCATTGCCGAGCACAGGCTCCGGACGCGCAGGCTCAGCGGCCATGGCTCACAGGCCCAGCCGCCCCCAGACCGGGGCACGAACCCGCGTCCCCTGCATCGGCAGGCGGACTCTCAACCACTGCGCCACCAGGGAAGCCCCAAGTGACAAGTATTTTAAAGAAGAGGTGCTTGCTCTTAACTTGTCCTAAGCTTCTTTTGACCTTTCATCCTAATGTACTCTACAGGTCACGAAATACAATCTGCCTGGAATTATTAAATTCCCATACTGATTCCACCAGCAATGATTTGGAGACTGTTGTGATATTACATCTAAGTGCTCCTTGGATTCAATATTTTGTCATTTATTTTGTTCCCAAAATTACTTTGTGCAATGGTTTCTGACATTTTTAAAGGCAGTAAATATGCAGAATTTCAGATGACTCATATCATAGGCTTGAATATTAAGACTACAAGTTGGTAAGGAAATAAGGAATGGTTAGTACTAATACTTTTATTATATCCAATTTCTTTGAATCATGACATTAGAAATATCTGAGAAATCAAACTAGTCTTCAATAGCTAAACACACTTCCACCCCAACCCAGAATAGATCTAACCCCAATTAAACTTAAAGCCTTTTGCACAAAAGAAACCATAAACAAGACAAAAAGACAACCCTCAGAATGGAAGAAAATATTTGCAGATGAAGCAACTGATAAGGGATTAATATCTCCAAAATATACAAAGAACTCATGCAGCTCAATATCAAAAAAACAAACAACCCAATAAAAAAATGGGCAGGACTAAATAGACATTTCTCCAAAGAAGACATACAGATAGCCAAGAGGCACATGAAAAGATGCTCAACATCACTAATTATTAGAGAAATGCAAATGAAAACTACAATGAGGTATCACCTCACACCAGTCAAAATGGCCATCATCAAAAAAATCTACAAACAATAAATGCTGGAGAGGGTGTGGAGAAAAGGGAACACTCTTACGCTGTTGGTGGGAATGTAAATTGATACAGCCATTATGGTGAACAGTATGGAGGCTCCTTAAAAAACTAAAAATAGAACTACCATATGACCCAGCAATCCCACTCCTGGGCATATATCCAGAGAAAACCATAATTCAAAAAGATACATGCACCCCAATGTTCACTGCAGCACTATTTACAATAGCCAGGACATGGAAGCAACTTAAATGTCCATCAACAGAGGAATGGATAAAGAAGATGTGGTACATATATACAGTTGAATATTAGCCATAAAAAGGAACAAAACTGTGCCATCTGCAGAGACATGGATGGACCCAGAGACTGTCATCAGAGTGAAGTAAGAAAAACAAATATCATATAACGTTGCTTATATGTGGAATCTAGAAAAATGATACAGATGAACTTATTTGCAAAGCAGAAATAGACACACGGATACCAAGGAGGGAAGGTGGGTGGATGAACTGGGAGATTGGGGTTGACATATATACACTACTATGTATAAAATAGTTAACTAACGAGAACCTACTGTACAGCACAAGGAACTCAGTGCTCTGTGGTGACCTAAATGGGAAGGAAATCCAAAAAAGAGGGGATATATGTATACGTATAGTTGATTCACTTTGCTGTACAGCAGAAACTAACACACACTGTAAAGCAATGATACTCCAATAAAAATTAATTAAAAAAATAAATTGGAACAACTCTTCTGAAAAAAAAATTGTACTTAAAATTAAAACAAAATAAAACAAACCTTTGGATGTTATTATTGATTAAAATCACAATTATGTGGAAAACAATTTAATTGATAAGCTAACAAAACTATGAATGATGATAATTAATTATACTTACAGTTCCTTATCAGAATAATTTAGGCTTACTTTGCCAATGGTAACAAACACAGTTCTGTGAGGCTACGTGATTTTGCAGGGAACTCTACTAAAGATAATTTGATAAAATTTTTTTAAGTCAAACCAAATTAATTTTTAAAAGACAACTTACATTGAGAACAAAACACTCTCCTTTAAAAACCTCAACAATCATATACTTTTGTAATGACCATTTGTATATAATGAATCAGAAAGAGGAACTAGTATACACAGAGAAAAGCACCTGTGATCAAGAAGTCAGGAATTCAGATGAGAAAGTTTCTTTAATCCTCTGCTCTTAAATCTTTTAAAAGTCATGATTACTTTAAATGCAAAAAAGCATGCCAAGCAAGATTTAAGTTACACTTTGCACTTAAATTCTTATTATTCTGCAATCTCATCATTTTATGTATTGTTATGAAGTATTTAATAACTATAACTGATTAATTACTTAAGTATTCTTAATTTATAAACTTTGACATGTTAAGGTTTTTTGGTATAAAAGGGTTTAAGTTATAGCTTTTCATATCAAAACATCATACCCATTAAGATAAAATGTATTTAGTTTTAAATGCAGTATTTATGCTAGCCTATAAGAAAATAAACTTTATGAAATAACCCTAAAAGTTATTTTATTAGTTTCTTTATGTATACATAATAAATGCCCATTCAATTTTCTTTTCGCGGGTCATCCTCAGTTACATAAATTTACTGAGCTATTAATTATTACTTTTATACTACAGTTCAATTAATATGTTAGCAAGAGGACTAAGTCGACACAGATTAATTTAAGGTCTTATCAAAATATTAAAATAATAAACTATCTAGCTGACATTTATAGAACAGATGAACAGAAACTTGATAATTTTCTACAGTTCCTGATGTTTACACCATTACTTCTTATTGATAACTAATTATTTCATTATCCTCAATGTGTCATAAAATATTATGACATACATATTGTAATTATATTCATACAGTATATTATCCATTCTACATACTTTATACACTCTTTGCCTCACATGGCATGACTTTTTTAGTTAACCTTCATTAATAAGCTAATTCATACTGAAGTTTCTTTTACAGATATCAGCTAAATTTTTTTGCATATCAATGAATTTGAGATACAAATACAACTGCCATTTTGCACACATCAAACATGTATTTGGATGCATATAAATTTGTTTCATAAATCAGGGCTACTTCACTTAAAGGAGTATTAACATAAAATTTATACTTAAAAGTAAAATAATGCCTTTACTAAAAATTATACCTATATTAATTAATATGGCCTTTCATTTAGTGTTAATTACCTTCATAAAAATTTAAAGGATAGAGAAGGCTAAATTCAGAGTGTTTATTCATTGACATATTTTGCTTTTTAGTTTAAAAAGCCATGGTGCTGGTTAGAGAAGTAATCATATATATTTTCTGCTTAATTATGAAAAATTTAAGGAAAGCGGATGGATAGAGGGTTGGGGACAACCCCAAGACATCATTTGTGTAGTACAACTTCATAAAAAAAATTTTTTTTCAAAAGAAAGTGAGCTTTGAAAAGTATTTCAATAGCTATTTAGGTAGCCTGATGATATAAAAATAAAGTGAAACTTAGATTATTTTACTACATATACTTTATTTTCAAAAGCAAAATAAAGCAGGAAATCTTTAATGCTAAATATATGAAAAGAACAAAATTTTTATTGAAACAAAATAACAACTAGAGAGCCAAGTTGTTTTTCTAGTTGCTGTATGACCATATTTTAGATAGTACTGAAAGCTATGCAATAATAATGTAAAATCGAAACTTCAACACAGAGTGAGAAGACAGTATTAGAACACATATATAGTTAATGGGATATAGAGCTGTCCAGACACATTCTAAGAATTGACAAATGTAATCTGCATTGTTTAAAGTCTGTATTAACAGCAGGGGCTGTGTCAGTGGGTTATTTTTTTTTTTGGTTTATTAATAGAACGCTTTGACAAATCAAAAGATTTTTATTAGCCACTATAATAACCACTACAGATTTCCTTGTGCTTATTATACTTTCGACATACAGTTTAATAAAAACCTGTTAAGTAGACTACATTTCAGGAAAATTTATATTTTAAAAAAACTAGTTTACAAAAAGAAATGAGAAGTGTGTCCTTTTCTACTTAATTTATTTTTGTCTTATCGACAAAAGTTACTGTTAATGATGTTTATAGTACTAATACTGAAAGTGAGTATAATACTCTTGTAAGTACTGGGCGATAGGAATGCTTCACTGCAGGTTTCGGCACTACTACCAGCATGATAAAAAGGTAAGCTAAGTAAACTTTAAATGTTAGAGGTGATACTACCTAACACCAACATACTGGTTAAAAGGAGAAAAAGCAACTCAGCAACCTCAATGTAAAACAGAGGACTTTTTCCTCCACCGAATTAAAGACAGTTTTAAACTTGTTTGACTGTAGCAAGTAACAACTGCATCCTTTATCCTTATTCCTTTTAAAAAAGGTTTGACATGTAAAATTAACTTGATATACGTATAACTGATTTATTCATAGGGCAAGTGCTTCAGAGAAATGGAGAATGTTTCAGATTCCCTTTGTCAAGAGAGATTCCTCAAGTTAATACTTAAGTTGAAACTTAACCATAACTACTTAAAATGAATTTATTTCATTAGTAACTACTATTATAAGGTTACCATTTATAGATATTTGTAGTAGCATAACAATTTTTTGATTTGGAGTTTGCCTATCACTGATAAACAGACCATATCTTTGCAAGTTCATGTCATTACACAACCGAAAGCTAATTTAATGCAATTATATTGGCTTCGGAGGTATTAATAACAAAAGGAAATGCTTGGAAAATTACGAGATGCTTTTGAAATATGTTTCTTTCTTACTAGAGTCCCAAAACTTAATAAGATAAGAAACAAATAAAGCGACACATGGCTTTCTAGGAGATTGTTACTACTGAGGTGATTCACAAGCAAACTATGCTGCAAATTTAGCTGACTTTATACACAGCCTGAAATGAATTTATACAATATCTGCTTAGCCGAAAAGAAAATCAACTGCTGTTAACACTATCATTACACGTTTATTATAAAGAATTATTGGCGGGCTTCCCTGGTGGCGCAGTGGTTGAGAGTCCGCCTGCCGATGCAGGGGACGCTGGTTCGTGCCCCGGTCTGAGAAGATCCCACATGCCGTGGAGCGGCTGGGCCCGTGAGCCATGGCTGCTGAGCCTGAGCATCCGGAGCCTGTGCTCCGCAATGGAAGAGGCCACAACAGTGAGAGGCCCGCGTACCGCAAAAAAAAAAAAAAAGAGTCATTGGCAATGACTCTGTTTCAGTGAGCTTTTTGTCTCAACAGAGAATAAGAATTTAAGAAACTGAAGAAAAGTAAAAACACCACTGTATATCATTTTTCACACTTCTAATATGATTTTCCAGTTATACATATTCTCCTTCAACAAAAAACAATTATCTCATGTAAATATCAAACCAAATATTACTCATGGTTTGCTGCTAATACTTTGAGGATTAAAAATACCAATTGTAAACCAATGGCACATACCTATTGAAAAGCTTTATAAGACATCAAAATTAATCCAGGTAATGGTATATGAGTAGGAAGGTAAGAAAACTTACTATTCTTTTTTCCAGTTTTCTTGATATTCTAAAAGAAGTAGACACTAAAATCAACAGTGTACAGAGAACATTAACATCCGTATTTTTTCCCTATTAAAAATAACCACCACACTTCTACATATAGTGACAATGGACTCTTTATTTGACTATGAAAGAAAACCATTTCTGATGAGTAAGAATATTTACCACTTAAAGAGCATGTGTGTTCATAAGAAGAATATTTTACAAAAAACTTCCTAAATTTGGATTAATTTAAATTGATTTAATTTTTTAAAAATCAGGGAACTGAATTGGAAAAATATGTTCTCTTAAGAACTCAAATGTTGAACGATAGATAGTAAGCGTAACAATTAATAATATAGATGGTCATGTTTAATTATGGTACAATACTGATTTTAAGCACCTGATTTCCTACTAATAAAATGTCTTTTACTAACTTGTTAGATATGCAACCTCATTCTAATACTAGTTAGGAACCTTTGACTAACAGTTTTAACATACTTTTTTCAACAAATAATAACAATGAAACATACTTAAATAGCCATTTTTTCAAATTATTTGTGGACTTGCTGAATCAGCTTCCCTAGTTAAAACTGACATATATTCATCCTTAAATATTATTTTTTAAAAATCCATTCTGCCTTCAATATCTTATGTAAAACAATATAAAGCATATATTTGGAAAGATACAGCAAACATTCTCCCTTAGAAAGTACTGAAGCTCCATCTAGAGGCTTTTCGCCCTATTACTGTCACTTGCAATATAAGTAATATCACCTAGAAATGTGAATAATATTAAAATGTTAGAGATTTCTTTTGTATATACCCTTTTGTTATTCATGATGAGTTCTTGACCTAACCTTCTTAGGGTAGCTCTAGCTCCATCACTGCCATCAAGTGGTAAAAAGCTAAAACTGAACTTTGAAAGAAAAAAAAAGGAAGAAACGAAAAAAGAAAAAAAAAAAAAAACAGGAAAAAAAAAAGATATACCTATACCACTTACATACCCTCTTTTTTTGGTTCAAAAAATAAGTTTGTTTTTTTCTCCTGTGTCATTTACTATCTTAGTGATTATGGAGACAATTGATTTGCCATCTGTTTCTAGAAAATAAGTCATTTCCTATAAATGGGAAACTTTTCTGGATATTTTTACAAGGTACATAAAAATACTTTCAATTAAGTCATTATGTAGTTTAGTGATATATTTAATGTAACTACAGTTCATAAATTACTTCACTGATAGGGATAGCAGTGAGAAACACAAAGAATTACTTAAGATTGATGAATTTTATAGTGCATTACAACAGTTATTTTAAAAACTGGTGTGGCTAAAATAAGGATTTTCTATTACCTCTACAAATAATCTAGATTTTAATAAACTGAACAATCTCATTGTACTCTCAGGATGTGGTGATAGCAAAATATCCCCAAAAGGTCTTCCACAGCCTATGAATGGAGAAGGATCAGAATAAGGATTTAACACTGTGGAAAGAAAAAGTAAAAAATTTAACCATGAGGAAACAAGTCAAAAAGTGAATTCAAATTTATTTAATATCTTTCCTTTTTTTTTTAAATGAACATATACTTCCTGAATTATGTTACAGGAGTTAGGACTGTCAAAGAAACAAAACTACAACTACAGAACCTAGGAGAAAAGACCCATGAAATAATGTCTCAGTTCAAGGAATGCTGCTATGTGAGATGCATCACTCATGACATAATTTTAAAATATTTTAAAAAATGATCTGTATACAAAATAGTATGTAGGAATGTAGTTAACTTCATCTCATAATCATGTTTAGAAATTTTCCAACATTGCTAAAATAGATATTAATGGGCCACTCTTTCTGTTTTATATATTTGTAACATGAAAATTCCAGAATACTCTTATTTTATTCTTTTGATTGGATTTAAATTTTTACTGAGACACTTGTTTACAAATCACAGAGAACATGAAAATTTTGTAGCTTTGATTATAGGTATGAATTACCATGTTAATTAACAATAGCAGCCAACATTCACTGAGTTCCTAATATGTGCCATTTTTCTAGATGTTTCACATGTATTAAATAGTCTCTCAACAAAGCTATAAGATAGGTACTATTAATATTATATAGGTTAGGAAACTGAGGCACAGAGAGGTTAAATAACCACCCACAGTCACACACTAAGCGTAGGGATGAGATATGAACCTAAGTAGTCTGCCTGGGTATAAGGCAGGTTTTCTCAATCTTGGCACTATTGACATTTTGACCAGATAATTCTTTACCTGGGGGGCGGGGGGTGCTCTTTGGTGTATTACAAGATGTTTGGCAGCATCCCTGGCATCTACCACCAGATGCCATTAACATGACCTCACCCCCCTACCCCCAGTTATGATAACCAAAAATGTCTCCAAACATTGCCAAATGTCTGGGGGGGAGGGAGGGAGGGTGGGTGGGGAACTGCCCCCAGTTAAAAATCAATGATATAAGATTAGTTAATCTGTTATACCACTGCAGAAACAAAGGACGACCAATTAATCTGAAATTAGTTTTTCTCCATTTTAAATTATTTACCACAATACAGAAAATTTTAAATCTAAAACAGATGGTTTAGGATAGCAATACTCTAAGTCTTACCATTTAGGGGATGACATGTCATATAATTAAAAATCATAATATGAGGGGCAAACTTCATACAAGGTTTATGTAGGCAAACATGAAAATAATGAGGAGATACATAAATTTCATCCAAATTTATAGAAGTAGTTACCTCTGGCAAATGGGACTGAGGGACAAAGTGTGGGAATATCACCTTTCACTTTATGTATTTTGGTATTGTGTTAACTTTTTTTCAAATAACATTTTGGTTTTTTACTAAGTTTTTGAGAAACCAACTTTTAGGAAAAACGTTTTCTTTCTGACATCAGCATTTCAGTTATGCTTATTAACTACAGGGTTGCGGATGGGAAGGAGGCTAGACTGAGGAAGGACCCAGGCAACCGGTGTCCACCTAGGCTAGAGAAAGAACACATCCCTGCCCATCAGTCCACCTCAAGCTGAGTGCTTCAGTCCACAGCTCAGACCAGGCTGCTTCAGGGCCCACATTGCCACGTATGGCCTAGGAAACGCCACTCTTACCCTAGGCAGCGATTCTTCCAGAGGGCATAATGCTTTGTGCTGGGCCTGGAAGAATATTTTTCCAGGTTTTTCACTGATGTTTTCCCATGAGCTGTTTTCACTGGTTTTCCCATATTTCTCTCTGTTATGTTTTATCTTACATACTAATGTAGGAAATACAACAAATTCATAATAAAATTCATGATAAAATAATAGTGCTTACTTAGATAAAAAATATTAACTAGATAGTTAACCATGGGTTTGAAAACTAGTAAACTGAATAACAAATTAAAAGACTACTAGAGGTGTATATTTTCAAGAGTGCTGCTTAAAGATGTGTATAAAAGTGGGTATACAATTTCCAAACAATTCTTATTTTTTCTAGAACTCTCTGCAATAACTTTAACCATGTACATTTTGCCAATCCCCAATCACAGCAAGTTTTCTTTCCAGTTACTTTGATTATTCAGAAATCCTTTAAAGAAAACACAGAGTAATAAGTACTCTTCTATTCCTTTAACTTTAAATTCTCTCATTGTCATCTTTATTTCTTTTCCTTCATTTCCCTACTCGTTTTTACTACTGTAAACTAAATTATACACACTACATTGTATCCTTTTCTTTCAGTCAGTATACATATCAATTTTCCATTTTGTTTCATAAATTTAATAAAGTAATATTTATAATGTTCATGTTCAAGTAATGTTCAAAGTCCAACTTTATTTAGTATAACCTACTTATCCATTCTGTTGATCTCTGCAATGATTTTTTACTATATCAACTTGGCAACTAAATATTTTTCACATTTTTACCTTCTTCTCTATCCTCACTGCCTTTATTTAGGCTCTGATCTTTTTTTTCCTTTTCTTTTCAGTTGTTTAGTCTCGTTATACTTTTGCTAGCTATTAGCTATACAAGTAATACATGAAAAAATACACACATCTTCTTATAAAAATTTAAATAACACAGAGTAAAACATCCCCCTTATCTACCCCCCTGGCAAAGCCCACTCCTCCAACAGAAGTTATTATGGTTATCAGTTTGATGCATATCCACACTTCTAGATCTTTTTTTAATTAATTTACTTTCATATACGTGTACATGTAGAAATCTTCCACTTTATATTATACCATTGTTAAGCAAAGCACTTTCCTTGTATTAAAAAAAAAGAACTCATAATTAATGTCTGCTTTTGTCCATTCACATATTGCTTTGCTGGGCTTTGATGTTAATATTCATTTTCATACAAGATATGCTACGTAACACTAGTTTTACCAAGCATTTGGCTTATTATTGGAAACATTTAATTGAAAATACCATGGTGTAAAACATACACTATTTTAACACATAAACTATATATGTAGGGACCTGAAACTACAACTATAATTGGATTTAAAAGTTTAACAAAAATATTCTCTTTAAGTTTTAAAATATTAATCAGAATGATCAAGGAACTAGGGTTTTGTTTTCCTTCTGGTACTTTTTTTTAAACAGCTTTATTGAAGCATAAGCCATAAACATCACCTGTTTTAAGCACACAATGATTTTTTAGTAAATGTAAAGAGCTGTGCAAGGTTATCACAATCCAGTTTTAGAATATTTCCAACACCCCAGAAAGATCTCTCATGTCCATCTCTATAGATTTGCCTTTTCTGAACATTTCATATAAATGGAAGGGATGAGGTTTTTCTGATATATTTAAATATCAGATTTAGTAGCAAAAAAAAAAATACTTTTTGCATAAAGATTTTGCTGAAGTCTTTTCTAAGTTAACATGCTTTACTCATCTGGTAAGGATGCTATAAATATAACTGAACTCTTTTCCTTCTTTCCCTCCCTCCCTCCTTTCCTTCCTTTCTTCTTTTTGCCAATTTTCACTCTTATAGTATTTAGTGATCATCACTGTTAACAGACCACAGTTTTCAATACAGTATACATGGAAGGTATAAGGAATGGGCCTTTCTATATCCACTCCAATACATATCCTGATAGTTTAATGAAAAACAAAACAAGGGACTTCCCTGGTGGTGCAGTGATTAAGAATCCGCCTGCCAATGCACGGGACACGGGTTAGAGCCCTGGTCCAGGAAGATCCCACATGCCATGAAGCAACTAAGCCCATGCACCACAACTACTGAGCCTGTGCTCTAGAGCCCGTGAGCCACAACTACCGAGGCTGCGTGCCACAACTACCGAAGCCCGCGCGCCTAGAGCCCCATGGTCCGCAACCAGAGAAGCCACCACAATGAGAAGCCCGCGCACCGCAACGAAGAGTAGCCCCTGCTCGCTGCAACTAGAGAAAGCCCACATGTAGCAACGAAGACCCAACGCAGCCAAATATAAAAATAAATTTATCGAAAAACAAAACAGAAACCCAACATATGAACATATCGTGTCCTTGAGATGTTTTAGTTTCTCCTAAATGTGGAATATACTTTTAAAAAATTGATGAGAAATCCATTTAATACAGTCTCTAAAAGTTTGGAATTCTATCCCCAAGTGGAATTCTATCTCCAAATAGAAATCCATCCTCCAAAAAATTCTGGCGTCACTCTTACTCCTCTTTCTCTCACAGTCCACATCCAATTCATTAGCGACTCTTGATGGTTCTATTATCCAATTATATTCAAGATCTGAACACTAATGCCTTCACCATTACCACAATGGTCCAAAGCCACCATCCCTTTTTTGCTTGGATCGTAACAAAAACTTCTAACACAACTCCTGACTTCAGCCCTTGCCAGGCCCCTTCCTTCAACAGTCTGTTTTTAGCACAGCAGCCAGACTAAAACAAAAAACAGATCCAGTCAAAAACCTCCAACAGCTTTCCCTTTTACTCAGATCAAAAGTCCAGGTCCTCAGTGATTACAATTAACATCTTAAACTTACAACAACCTAGTTTAACTTTTAACAACCTATGTAACAACTAAGAAATAACTTTAAAAAACATTTGTAAAGAAATAAGGGAATAAAATAGTGCACCACAAAAAATCAACTAAATACAAAACCAGGCAGTAAGGGAGAAACTGAGGGACAAAACCCCATAAGCTACAGAAATCAAATAACATCAATGGACACTGTCAAAAGACTGAAAAGACAACCACAAAAGAGGGAAAATGTTTGCAAATCATATACCTGATAAGGGGTAAATATCCAGAATACATATAAAACTCCTGCAACTCAACAACAAGAAGACAAACAATCCTGTTAAAAATTGCGCAAACAACTTGAATAGACATTTCTCCAAAGATATACAAATGGCCAAAAGTACATGAAAAGATGCTCAACATCACTAATAATTAGGGAACTGCTAATCAAAACCATAATGGAGGGACTTCCCTGGTGGCACAGTGGTTAAGACTCTACCCTCCCAAAGCAGGGGACCTGGGTTCGATCCCTGGTAGGGGAGCTAGATCCCTCATGCATGCCGCAATTAAGAAGTCCACATGCCACAATTAAAAGATCCCGCCTGCCACAACGAAGACCCAGTGCAGCCAAAATAAATGAATGAATGAATGAATAAATAAATATTTTTAAAAAAGAAAAAAACCACAATGGATACCACTTCAGAACTACTAGGACGGCTGTAAGTTTTAAAAATGGAAAATGGTAAGTGTAGACGAGGATATAGAGAAATTGGAACCCTTACATATTGCTGGTGAGAAAGTAAAATGGTGGTTACTATGGAAAATAGTTTGTATGACAGTTCCTTACAAAGTCAAACATCATCTTAGAATACGATCAACAATTCCACTTCTCAGTACATACCCTAAAAAACTGACAACAGGGATACCAATGTCCACAGCAACATTATTCACAATAGTGGAAATAACCCAAGTTCATCAACAGATGAATGCATATACTACAAAATGTAGTATATACATATGATGGAAAATTATTTAACCATAAAAACAATGAAGTACTGATATATGCTATAGCATGGATGAACCTTGAAAACTCTGTGCTAAGCCAGCTACAAAAGGGCAAATATTGTATGATTCCACTTATGTGAGCACCTGCAATAGGCAAACTCACAGAGAGAGAAACTAATAGACTAGAGGTTACCAGGGGCTGGGGGAGGAAGGACGGGAAGTTACTGCTCAATATGTACAGAGTCTCAGTTTGGGGTGATGAAAAAACTTTGGAAACAGATGGTGGTTAGGGATGTACAACACTGTGAATGCACTTAATGTTACTGAATTGTATACTTAAAAATGGTTAAAATAGCAAACTTTTTGTTTTACGTATTTTAACCACTCTTCCTTCCTTCCTTCCTTTATATTTTTTAAAATTTATTTTTTTGGCTGTGCTGCGCAGCTTGCGGGATCTTAGTTCCCCGACCAGGGATTGATCCCATGCCACCTGCAGTGGAAGCACAGAGAACTAACCGCTGGACCACCAGGGAATTCCCTAACCACTTCTGTTAAAAGCCAAAGGTTTTACAATCACATTAAAACCTCCAAAATCCTTTAAAGGGCCTACGGAGTCACCAGGACCGGATGTCTCATTATCTCTCTGATCTCATCTCCAACCACTTTCCCTCTGGCTTTTTCCACACTCACACCTCCTTGATGTTCCTTGAACACACACGGGCACAGTCAGAACCTTTACATCTGCTGATCCCGATCCGTCTGTCTGAAATGGACTTCCCCCTCACCTTTAGGTCTTTGCTCAAATATCACCCTCTCAGTAAGGGCTCCCCTGACTATCCTGTTCACAACTCAGCCCCTCCCCCAACATGTCCTATCCCTCTTCTCCACTTTATTTTCCTCCACTGCACTTTATCTGGGGTGTGTGTGTGTGTGTGTGTGTGTGTGTGTGTGTGTGTGTATAAATCAAAAATTTATTGTCATTCTCTTCCTTTAGAATGTAAACACCATAACGGCAGGAATTTTGTCTATTTTGTTCAATGCTGTGTCCCTAAAAGAGTGCCAGGCACATAGTAAGCAGTCAATAAATCACTGTTGAGTCAACGAAGAGTGAATTATTCTGATCACTAATATAAGACTATTGATCGGGCTTCCCTGGTGGCGCAGTGGTTGAGAGTCCGCCTGCCGATGCAGGGGACACGGGTTCGTGCCCCGGTCCGGGAAGATCCCACGTGCCGCGGAGCGGCTGGGCCCATGAGCCATGGCCGCTGAGCCTGCGCGTCCGGAGCCTGTGCTCCACAACGGGAGAGGCCACGGCAGTGGGAGGCCCCTGTACTGCAAAAAAAAAAAAAAAAAGACTATTGATCAACTATTAAGACATGCCACTTCTTAAACCTTCCTCAAAATTGGAGAGGGCTCTAATTTTACTCTAAAGTCTGTTCTACAATTAAAGGCCTGCTACTTTATTACTGACTTTTTTCTTTTGCTATGTTTAATTTAGCTTTTGCCACTCCATTTTTTTTATAGTATCTCTCAAATATTTTTAACAGCATTACTAAAATTATCATTTATAAACAATTCACCCATCTTAAGTGTACAACTCAATGACTTTTAATAAATTTATCCAGTTATGCAACTTTCACCACAATCCAGTTTTAGAGTATTTCTATCATCCCATTCTCTCAAATCCATTTGCAGTCAATCCCCACTCCAACTTCCAACCCAAGGCAAAAACACGAATTTATCTCTTTAGTTTTATCTCTTCTAGAAATTTCATACAGATGGAATAATTCAACATTAGTCTTACGTATCTGGCTTCATTCATTGAGCACATTTTTGAGGTTCATCCATGCCATTACATGTATCAGTTATTCATTTTTTAAAAAAAATTACTGAGCAGTATTCCAACCTTATATTTTAAGCACTGCCTTATTCTCTTGCAGCACAGTGTTCGAGATTCATCTTCTCTTTTTCCTGACCCAGCCCTGGAATCAACCATTTCTCCATGTAGCCCTGGTTCTTTTAATTTAATCAGTGAGTTTTTATTTCTTTTTTTTTTTTTCATTTATACAAGTACTAATTGGTCCTTTAAAAAATCTGTTTGGCTATTCTTTTTTTTTTTTTTTTTTCCAGTATGCGGGCCTCTCACTGTTGTGGCCTCTCCCATTGCGGAGCACAGGCTCCGGACACACAGGTCCAGCGGCCATGGCTCACGGGCCCAGCCGCTCCGTGGCATGTGGGATCCTCCCGGACCGGGGCACGAACCCAT
Source organism: Lipotes vexillifer (assembly GCF_000442215.2). NCBI lineage: Eukaryota > Metazoa > Chordata > Mammalia > Artiodactyla > Lipotidae > Lipotes > Lipotes vexillifer. Next base: position 884,185 of record NW_006780802.1, on the reverse strand, counting down.
GTCCCCTGCATTGGCAGGCGGACTCCCAACCACTGCACCACCAGGGAAGCCCTGTTTGGCTATTCTTTAAAGGGCATTAGTTAGGATACAGGCTAAGCTGCTGTAACAAAGAGATTCCAAAATATAGTGGCTCAAATAAGATAGAAGGTTATTTCCTTCTCATGTAATAGTCTAGAAATAAGCCGTGTATAGCTGGACGGGCAGCTCCATACACACTACAATCTCTGTGTCCAGATTCTGCTGACTCGAGTTTTCGTCAACTATCAGTACACAAGAGGGACATAGGCAGGGGGTCATGCACAGGCATTCCTTCTTAAGGCAAGGCATAGAAGGGCCACACATGACTTCTGTTCATAATCAATTGCCAAAACTTAGCCTTAGCCATATCAACCTTCAAGGGAAGTTAGTGAATAGTTTCCAGCTTGGCAGCTATAAGCCATATATATTCATCTATAAACTAGGAAATCTTTGTGGATAACTAGCACAAGAGGCCCTGTGCCAATTAGAACCACTTCAAATTAAATTCCCCACTTGAGGTTTTGTCCTACATAAGTAACATAACTTAGGACCACCAACTTATGAAGACTCACTCCTGGTTACAAAATCTCAGGGGAGATGTTTTTGCCTCTCTACCAAGCAACCAGGTTGAGATAGGCAAGTTTTGACCCTCTAAGTCATGCTAACTCAGGCTAGCTGAGCAATGCATTTAATTTTTTTCCCATTTCATTCAGGATTTCAATTGTTTCAATTGACAGGATCATTCCACCACATTAAAAACAATATTCACTGCCTACTCTTTTAAACTGTGCAAGATGGTAATAATTCATTGAACTATCAGAGATCAAAAACCAAAACAAAGGTTACAAAATAGCTTTAAGCTTTTATCCTTATAATGTAGCATTTATCCCAAAATGTAGCATTTCAAAATCTACAACTTAAAATCATTAATTACCTACTAAAACAACAGAAATAACTTAGTGTCAAGTTTCCAAAATGACCCATTACATACAATACCATCCGTTAATTATAAATGCATATTTGAAAAGTTTTATATTGCACCAACACTTAAGTTTCATTAGAAATTTTTTCCAGAATTTTCACTCAGTATCTAAATTTATCAGTATCTTTTCTTCTCCACAAGTCATTACTTCCTTCAAAGTAAAAGCATACGTTAAGTAAAAGAATATACAAGGAGCTCAATAAAATTATATTCTCGAAAAAACTAAGATAAAGTATTAGCTAATATTTATTAAGCAGTGTGTTCTACATGTATCATAATACTGAAACCTCACAACCACCTGATAAGGTAAGGGCTGCTTATCTCACAGATGAGAAAACTAAGATTTAGAGACTTTATGCTACTTACCCGAGATCATACAATTAGTTAAGTATTAGAGCAACCCAACTCTGAGCTCTTAGCCACTATGCTTTAAAATAAATGTTTCCCCCAAACTTGAAACTCTAAATTCAGGGTGAATCTTAAAATTGTTGGTGTATTACAGTTGCTGTTGTAGCAATTCTAAGTGACAATAATGCAGCAACTGTCACTCCCTATGTGCATGCAAACCTCCAAAGTACTAGTACCAACACTTGCAGAATTTGAGTCGGAAGAAAATCCTAGAAATGATCTTGGAACACTCCTTTTAATTCCCAAGAAGCAAGCAACTGTGAGGAGAGGGCGGGGTGGGGAAAATCGGACACACTTAGCAGCGTTTCCAAAGTGGATATCAAAAGTAAGTTCAGGGCTTCCCTGGTGGCGCAGCGGTTGGGAGTCCGCCTGCCGATGCAGGCGACGGGGGTTCGTGCCCCGGTCCGGGAGGATCCCGCATGCCGCAGAGCGGCTGGGTCCAGTGAGCCGTGGCCGCTGGGCCTGCGCGTCCGGAGCCTGTGCTCCGCGGCGGGAGGGGCCCCAACAGTGAGAGGGCCGCCTACCGCAAAAAAAAAAAAAAAAAAGTAGGTTCACTCCACGTAAGTGAAAAGCTGGCTTAAGAGCTCTGCACCAATGGTTCCTGATTCTTTGTCAGAAATGCTGCACAGAGGAAGACTCCGTGTGAAAAAACTGAACATCAGTGACTGAGTCAAAAAGTGATTCTGAATGTAAAGAACTTTAAAAATCCCTTAACCAACTTATTTCACATGTATTTTCCATTTTCAGGTATGTGTAAGAGTTATAAACAATAAAATCTATGTCTTACTAATTCTGACAGAGTTCTTTTGATAAACATGAAAATTCTGAATGGTAAAAAGCTTTGACAGTATGCTTTCCTTGTAAGTAGTATAAAAATAATGGTACAACATGCTATGATAGCAAAACCAGTGCTTACTATATTCACGATAGGACATCTTAATATTGAGCTTCAGATATAACATCAATAAAATCATGCCCCCTTCCACCCAACCTCATCTTTTGACCAGGAGCTTATGCATTATGCAGGATAAAAATCTGATGTTAAACCCAGATCATATAGCACTGGCACTTTCCCAGTTTTTTCTGATTCATAAAGTATAATGTTCTCTGATGAGTTCTGAATT
>NW_006780802.1:833728-881643 GCF_000442215.2 Lipotes vexillifer | reverse complement strand
TATATATATATATATATATATATATATATATATATATATATGTTATATATAACCTATATATAACTTGCAAGGCTGAGGAATGTTAACCTATATATAACAGCAAGGCTGGGGAAACAACTAAAAATATTTTAGGCATTTAAGTTATTTTCTTAAATTATCCTTGTTATCATGAAAAATTTTAACAATCTCATTGATTTCTATTAGCTTTTTTTTTTTTTTCTACTCAGCATTTTGATGTTTCTAAGTTTTCTTTTTCTGGTTGTTGCAGTACGCGGGCCTCTCACTGTTGTGGCCTCTCCCATTGAGGAGCACAGGCTCCGGACGCGCAGGCTCAGTGGCCATGGCTCACGGGCCCAGCCGTTCCGCGGCATGTGGGATCTTCCCGGACCGGGGCACGAACCCGTGTCCCCTGCATCGGCAGGCGGACTCTCAACCACTGCGCCACCAGGGAAGCCCCAGGTTAAAATTTAATAACCAACACTAACAACAAAATGACTGTCTAGAAAGAAAGTGACAATATCTTTATTACCTGAGAAAATCAAACAGAAGGTAGGTAAGTAATAACAATTAAACTAAAATTATCTTTTAATGTTCTGCTCAATACTAAGATCATTATCAGTCCACAGTGGTCCTCACAAAGTGATGAAATACGTCCTAGCACTTGGCTAGAACTCTTCTTCTACAACAGAAGGAATAGGCATGATAGACAGAATTTTGCTGAAATGAATCTAAATCCACACCCTGAGGGATATCAGTATTCCTCAAATATGCTGTTTTACCCGAAGTTACTCACATTGGGTAAGAGAACTGTGTTTCAAAACAAATTTGAGATAAACCTGAAAGTAACAAAATGTGGCAGGGTTAACAAAATTATATTTAGTAACAATTACTTACTAAGGCCATATAGTTTTATGTTCACTACTTTAAAAAGTGTTGGCAAAGATTGTGGAGATGAAGGTTTCTCTAGTTTGAAATATGATTTGCAAGAATAGCAATTTACCAACTAGATGGGTCCGAACACTTTTATTTTTAGTAATAAGGAAGTTATGCTCAACTTCACTACTTAAAATGAAAATTAAAATAAGATGGAATTTTTCACCCTTAAGAATATAGAAAATGTAAAAATCTGACTAGACTATCAAATACTGATTAGGGTCCAGGGAGTGTAAAGTAATGTAGACAGTATGGAAAGTAATTTGGTTGTGTCTAACAAAATTCAAAATATTATGTAGCCCACGATCCAGTTAATCCACTTCTGGATATATAATCCAAAACAGACTGAGATACACCATACAAAATATATATTTGAGACCTGCAGTAGGGAATACATTTTATATAATTGTGTTCTGAGTTGTGATACATGTCTCATGAAAAAATAAGTGCCCTTTATGCTGACACTTTCTATTACATTCTATTCTTTTGCAAAATGCAGATTCCAACCTACTAAACTGATTTCACTACCTGCTGTTTGGAAAACACTGCCCTAAAAAACTGTAGCAATATGTGCAAGACATCATCTGTAAAGGTGTTCACTGTGGCATTGTTTAAAATAGAGAAAAAACTGGACACAACTTATATATCCATTGTGTCACACAACCACATAATTTAAATACAAAATACAATGTAATATTATGAAAAAGTTGTTTAAATTAGATCTATGTAATATGTATATATCTTTAAAATATAACATAGGGACTTCCCTGGTGGCGCAGTGGTTAAGAATCCACCTGCCAATGCAGGGGACACCGGTTCCAGCCCTGGTCTGGGAAGATCCCACATGCCTCGGAGCAACTAAGCCCGTGTGCCACAACTACTGAGCCTGTGCTCTAGAGCCCGCGAGCCACAACTACTGAGCCCACATGCCACAACTACTGAAGCCCGTGCTCCTAGAGCACGTGTTCCACAACAAGAGAAGCCACTTCAATGAGAAGCCCGTGCACCGCAACAAAGAGCAGCTCCCGCTCACCACAACTAGAGAAAGACCGCGCGCAGCAACGAAGACCCAACACAGCCATAAATAAATAAATGGGAAAAATATATATATAATGTAGAGTGAAAAAAAGCAACAAGCAGAACAATATTTCCAGAATTTTATCATTTCTGCAGATTTTCAGCAATCATATTATGATTATGAATAGGTATACATACAAATATAAAATTACTAAAATGGCTTAGAAGTGTATATATACTAATATATTAACTCACAGCCGGGTGGGGGGTTCTCAGATGGTAAAGTGTCTGGCTAGAGAGGCCTTTAGCTATATATATAATGTTTAAATTTTTTAAGAATATTTAAATGTTATTTGAAAAAAAATAGAAAAGTTGCCTCAAGTTTTGAGATAGCAATTGGAGTAGAATGAATGAATGGGAGTTGAGGTGAGAAAGAATGAGGTACAGATGAGCAGAACCAGGTGTACATATACCCATACAGTTAAATCAGTGAATGAGAGAGGAAAAAAAGCTGGAAAAAAAATAATAAAACCCATGAAAAGCATAAGGACTGAGGAAAGATTAGAGAGGCATGTAGCAACAGCTTGGGTGGAGGGGAGGGAAGCATGAAGTGGGCAGAAAAGGCAGGAAGAAAAGGCCTAACAACTGGTAAACTGATCCATTCCTTATTGGTGGTTCAACTGCATAAATAAAAGGGGGGCAGCTTAGTGAGAAAGTACTTAGCAGCTCTGTTTACACAGACAACAGAAAGCGCCACTAGAGTGGCAAACTGAACTGTGCAAGGCCAATTAACCCTTTCACCTTAGCGTTTTATACTAGCTACCTTACTTACTGTGCCTCTGTTAGATCTACACTGATATGTGTTAGGACCAAATGCAATTATAAATCATTGTTACGTGTATTGATGAATTCTTCAAATTCCATGAAGCACATCCATTTTATTTATTTAGTATTCTGAATACCTTCCTCGCTACTCTCATCTGGATTTAATCAAGGAACACTTTCAAAGGAAGAGTGGTTATCCAGAAATTCAAACTACACATGTCCTTTATTAAACTATGAATTGACTACTACTCAAGTTTTTCAGCCTAAATGATTTTTTGGGTTTTTTTAGGTTAGGTTCACTTCAAATTTCTTCTAGACAAATTAGGGGAAAATTAGGAAAAGAGTAACATATTTAAGTGGGCAAAAATGTAATCCTAATATGCACTGAAGAGGTTTGTAAATCAACCAGCTGCTGCAATAAGCAAATGTATCTAATTATAATTTACTACTATAAAGGAAACTTTGTATCTTGAAGGGCTATATAAGATTTTTTTTTAAGATAATAATAGGTTTATCACTGGAAACCGTATTCATCTTCCTGATTCCAAAATACAGCCATGTATTGTCTTTAAATTATATTTGAGAGCAAGGATCACACCTTCCACACAGTCTACAAAACCTAGAAAAGTATCATATACTAGGCATGCAAATATTTGGTAATGACCAATGTTGTGAAATGTTTGGCATATGTGAAAGGCGTTGCTCCTATGAGATAAGAGGGCCAATAATAAAAGAATATAGTTGTTCAACAGTAAGTTAAGACAGTCTACATAAATATTTATTCGTTAATCCTAACACTCTCTTTTCCCTACTACCCATACCTCCCTCCTGAAGGTACCAATATCATCCCACTATCAGCTAAAATTCCATGCCAAATCTTCCCCTAGCCATGTTATTTATCAGAGTCTTAATAGCAGTAATTTTTAAAATGCTAATTGAATACTGGGAAAATGCCAACAGACAGTTTTGAAGTGGGGTTTAAAGGAATACACACTGTATTTCTTAACCCAACGAAGATCAATACCTGTCTGAAAAGGTTACACTTGCTTTGGGGAGCAAGGGACTTTTCCTAGTTGTGGCTTTTCTCAGTTCTTCTCAGTGGGTAACAAAAGGCAAAGGAGCTGGCGGATTCAACCCTCATCTAGCTACAGAGGCTGTTTACTGACTTCTATGGCTATGTTAAAAATCAGTGGAGGAAGACAAGGCTAGCAGCCTTTGCCTTTCTCTAAGTCTTTTCTTGAATGCAGGCCACCCACTAAGTTCCCCTACTTCTCTTTTCTTCCATAACAGCAACACAGCCACTGCAAAAGCAATGCATCAAGACAAGCAGCATCAGTGAGGAGGAAATGGGGCCAATGGTAAGGGACAGAAGAAAGGAGCAGTGATGACTCCAAATCTGGTCTCATGAATGAGTTGGGCACATGATGCTTCTTTGTAGGTAGGAAGAGAATATGGTGAGCACTCACACAGCTGGCCTCCAGCTCCCTTGACATATTCTCACACTCACAAATGCAAGTCATAGTACTTAGTACTTCAATGCCAGACAAGATTCAAGATTTTATCTTAGTGATTTTTTTAAAAAGAAAACTACCAAATGTAAAAAATGAATCATAGACTATGCCAAGTAAACATTATTTAGCTTAAAGCTGCAGTATAGATAGTCTAATTAATTAATTTACAAAGCTCGATTTCTCTAAAGCAACTATTATCAGGTTTTCTTCAGGAATTCACTTCCTTGTTTTATAAACACAAACTATAATATGAATTAAAATAAAATTCAGAATGAGAAATGGTTTCCAAAAGTAGTAATTATTAATTTAATCCAAGCAATTATTTGTGTGATTTGAAGAAGTACAGATATCTCTTCCTATTTCTCTTCTGAACACTGTAGTCTCTGGAGCCAATTTTAGACTTGAGTTTAGAATTGATCCCCAGTGCAGGGGACCAAAATGCACATACCCAGGAGATGACAGGCAGTTACCATGATTTTTTCACATTAAATAAAACAAATACATCATAATACATCCAATAGAACATTTAAGTCAAGCTTTTGTTCTAGTGCTGACCCTACATACGATCCTTGTGTCACTCTGGATCTCCACTTCCCCACCTGGATAATAAGGGTTGATAATCAGTCTTTTCTCTATTTTGGAAAGCTGACAAGATTGTCTAATATAAAAATTCTTTGAAAAGTCAACAGGAAATAAGTAAACGAAGAAAATACTTTTCAAAGTGACATGGGAATAAAATCCATGCCCAAGTTATTTTTCTACATTCTGTACATCAAGCCAACATTTAGATAATATAACTACAAAAGCCCTTTTTTTTTTTAAATGAGGGTGTCTAGTTTCTAAGTAGGAACATTTAGATTATTTTGTAAGTTAGATAAGCTTCAATAGTTTTCTTTCTAAAGCTCTTCTACTTCAAGTCTTTCCACACCTTTCTCTTTCCTCCCCAACCAAATACATAGAGATTTTTCTTGATTAACTCTTTAACAGGTAATACAATAGTCAAGAAGACTAAAGGATACAAAATATAAAAGGCCACTAGCCACCTAGAAGCATATCTCCACTAAGAGAGGGCAATTTTAACAGGGAGGGAAGGAGGAAGAAAGGGAGAGAAATACAACAGGCAAACTCTACAAGAGTTTCCATTACTTTTTTTTTTTTTTTTTTTGTCTGCACCGTGCAGCATGTGGGATCTTAGTTCCCCGATCAGGGATGGAACCCACATCCCTTGCCGTGGAAGCACGGAGTCTTAACCACTGGACCGCCAGGGAAGTCCCTCCATTACTTCTTGAAACAAGATTTTGTAGTACTCACATATTGATATAGTAATTTATAGAATTCAGAAAGTCTCTCAGTAAAGTGGGAAAGTCAATTAGCAAGTGAAAGCATTGGCTCAGAACCTGGTCAGACTGGGGTCAGCAACTTCTTAAGCTTGAAATATGTTCAGCCAAATTAGGCAATGCCAGAGCACAGGCAGGCCTACTGTTTACAGGCATCACAGAGCAGTCCATTAACTGATTATATTTTGTCTTGCAATGAAACCAAATTACCTCCTGTCTATAAACGGCAGCAATTATATTATATTCTTCTTTCAAAGATTCCATAAAACCTAGCACAGTGCCAGGGACTAACAGAATAGATGGAGGAATAGAAAGAGGCATAGAAAAAAAGGGGAAAGAATTTAAAAGACTGTGGAAACATACACAAAACCACTACCCAAAAGCACCTCTCCAAAACCCAAGAATCCAGAGACTAAAGTACTACATACATCACACAAGCCCATCTTCTATTCAAAGACTAGAAGATATGCTGGTACAATGTTATCAGAAACATCTAAGGCTATAAGAAAAGGCAAATAGCAACTCTGGTTAAACACTGTCATTGAAGTGCACACATATTAGCAATCCATTACTCAGTTTACTGCAGGTTAATTAATTACTGCTATGACATGTGCTTCTTTAACTTGAACTACCTTATTATGTGATTAGTAAATAGTGGTATGATGTCCTTATAATGCAGAAGTTGTGTTAGCCCAATTTGATCTTTTCCCGGCTCATTCATTTTTTTTAAATGATTGGAGACAAGCTTTCTTGCAATTAAAGACAAAGCCTTAGCTCTTTTTGAAGAGCTTAAAAAAATTTAAAAATTTTAAAAAGCTAAAAATTCACAGAAATGCCTTCCTTTAATGTAAGTAGTACCTGGTTTAGTGGCTCTGAGAACATCTATGGTTTCTACTATGTAAAGCTATCTGATGAAACTGTGAGTATAGTTGAAGAAGTATATTTCCTCCAGTTTTAAACTTGTATATCGGTGAAAAGTGTTCTGCTCTGGATCATATTTTGAATTTTTATTCAAATGATCTAAAAAACCTATATCTCAAATAAAGGAGCATGAACAGAAGAGTCTGAAGGGTTCTAAGAACTGACTATGAGGCTAGGTACAAATGCCGGTGGGAGATTGTTTCTTAAGTATTTTTTGCTTTTGTTAGTGTTTATAAAGCTCCATAGATTTTGAGGGCTCTACTCAATCCTATTTCTCCTAAAAATCTGTTACTTTCACGGTGTGACTGCAGAACAAGGAGCCAAATACGGTATTGTAGCAGAAATACCTGTTATTGGATCTGGTCCACCTGGATAAAGTAGAAAATAATGGAAAGCAAATAAAAGGACAGAATTCCAGTGAAGGGGATATCCTCATTTGCTTCTCTGAGGATGTCTCCATGGCTTACTGATACAACCTTCTCAAGACAGCCAGACTAAGGCATAATGGATAAAAGGACTATCAATCTTCTCTTGCTTACCTACTACTCTGAGCAAAGTTTGTCCTAGGCCTCCAACTCCTTCACTGTTTTTGATAATAATCAAAACTTTCTTCTCCCACAGCTTTTTATTTTCGTTATTCTGAGTTTATTTTTTGTCTAATTCCCCAGTTTACCTTTCTCAGAATCAAAACACAACAGATTTATGGGATTAGAAAGTCCTTAGGTTATATAGTCTAACCTCACTAAGTGAGGAATCCCCTTCTATATTGTTAGTTACGAATATCTATTGACCATAGTGCTAAACACTGTGCTAAATGTTAAAGAAATGGCAGTAAACAACAACAAAAAAGACACAAAATCCAGATACTGAGCAAACCATATGCATACATATATTTCCTAGTTCTGTCCATCGAGAAATACTAGACGCAAGGGCACCACAAAAGCAACAAGCACACTTAGTGTCCATATTTTGGTTTCTAAATATTATTCTTCAATGAAAAGAACCTGAGCTCCTTGGGGAAATGACCGATTCCAGCGCTGGGGCAGTGAAAGTGAAAGATAAGTCTGGAACATCTTACGGTGCCAGAAAATAAGTGCCCTGAAAAACAACAGGAGTAAGACAAAAGACACAGGATCCAATGTGAAGGAGTTCTTAATGGCCAAATGTAGTATAATATGAGCAAAAAAATGATAGTAATGGAGCATAACCCATAGATTAAAATAAATATTCATACTGATATAAGTAACTGACCAAACAGTGAGAAGGGCTATCTCTTCCTTACAGTACAGAAAGAATAATGGAAATAGAAAAATCACCATTTGGTAAGTACCATGGTAATGTTGGCTACAGGCAAGAATCATCGACAGATGCTAAAATTACTGGGCAAAAGAATGATGAGAAATAAACGGGCTCCCCTGGTGGCGCAGTGGTTAAGAATCCACCTGCCAATGCAGGGGACATGGGTTCAATCCCTGGTCCGGGAAGATCCCACATGCGGTGGAGCAACTAAGCCCATGTGCCCCAACTACTGAGCCCGCGTGCCACAACTCCTGAAGCCTGTGAGCCTAGAGCCCGTGCTCCGCAACAAGAGAAGCCACCGCAATGAGAAGTCCCCGCTCACTGCAACGAGAAAGCCCGTGCGCAGCAACAAAGACCCAGTGCAGCCAAAAATAAATACATAAAATAAATAAATTTATTTTTAAAAAAGAAATAAGATATTTGCATAATCTTAAAGTAGTTTCACACATGAAAAATGACAAACGGAAAACAGTAGCTTTACAATGAAAAAATTTGGCATACACTTAACCAAGTAATCAAAGTTAAGCTCAGCAGCAATGTGATACATCAATATCACGTGCCTGGTGACATGATACAATGAAAAGGGCACAGCATCAAGTCTATGGTATTCATGCAAAACATGTATAACCTGAATTTAATTATGAGAAAACATGAGACAAACCCAAATTGAGGGACATTCTAAAATATAACAACCAATACTCTTGAAAAGTGTCAAGGTCAAGAATGACAAAGACTAAGGAACTGTCCCAGAGTAGAGGACATCAATGAGATAAGAACTAAATGTATGATTCAGGACTAGAAAAAAGATGCTAGTAGGACAGCTGATAAAATTTGAATAAGATCTGTAGGTCAGTTAATAGTACTGTATCAATCTTAATTTCCTGATTTTGATCATTTTATTAAGGTTATGTAAGACATTTGGGAAAACTAGGAGAAGAGTATAAAGGAACTCTTGGCATTACTTTTGCCACTTTTTTCTTAAATCTGAAATTATTCCAAAATGAAATATAAGTAAAAAGTTTAAAAATGTATTTCTTAATTCTAATATTCAAAGTCAGTGATCATACACCCCCTTGGCCTTTTTCACATTTAATATGTTCTGCATTGGACAAGATTCCCAGAACCCCTACTATATTTACAGCTCCCCTTTTAAAACACTCCATTTGTCACCAGGAATGTACATAATCAGTTACAGATTGCATTGTATTTCTCACTTCATACAATCAAGTCACTATATGTATGTTAATGCAACCTAGAGCTGGTTTTTAAAAGCAGATGCATCATACTTTTGGCGTAATTCAGTTTGTGATCAACTAAAACTTGAGCGTTTACAAAGGTCAAATTAGATCTTCCCATTTTATACTTGTGCAATTGATTTTTTTAAGCAAAATGTGGAATTACCTTTTTCTGTGATTATTTCCACCCTTTTGGTTTCTGCTCATATTTTACACAGGTAAGGGTACCAGTTAGATTTTGAATTACAATTCTATCACTCACTTGCCGTGTACTGAATACATACCATTTGCAGTGTACTACGAATTAAGACTATATAAAAAATTTGCCATGGAGTGGTCATATCTGATTGGAAGGGTAGGGAAAATCTTAATAGAGAGATTAAATTTAGGCTAGATCTTTAAGAATAGGCAGCATTTGAATAGTAAGAAATAATACAGAATAATGGTTATGATCTTTGAAATTAACAAACAAGAGTGTAAATCCTAACCGCCAATTATTAGTTTTGGGGAAGTCTTTGGAATTCCATTTCCTCATTGATAAAATACCTAACTTGACAGAATTGTTTTAGAGATTAAATAATATATACTCAAGCATTTAGCCTTTTCATCAAATGGTACCAGAAAAATTGTATGGAAAAAAATGAAACTGGACCCTTACATTACACCATATACAAAAATTAACTCAAAATGGGATCAAAGGCTTAAAGGTAAGAGCTAAAGTTATAAAACTGTTTGAAAAAAGCATAGGGGAAAAACTTCATGACATGGATTTGGCAATTACTTCTTGGACATGACACCAAAAACACAGGGAACAAAAGAAACAAAAGAGATAAGTTTGGACTTGATCAAAACTAAAAATTTCTGTGCATCAAAGGACACTATCAAGAGAGTAAAAAGACAATCCATGTTTGCAAATCATATACCTGACAAGGGATTAATATCCACGATATATCAAAGACTCCCATAACTCAACAACAAAAAAAACCAAACAATCCCCCTGAAATGGGCAAATGATTTGAATACACATTTGTGCAAGGAACACATACAGACGGTCAACAAGCACATGAAAAGACTTTCAACGTCACCAATCCTTTAGAGAAATGCAAATCAAAACCACAATAGGATACCACTTCTTATCCATTATGAAGACTATTATCAAAAGAAAAACAAACAAAAAAACACTGGTGATACTGTGGAGAAAATTAGAACCCTCGTTCATTGCTTGTGGGCATGTAAAATGATGCAGACACCGTGGAAAAGATCATCACCATATATATCATCTAGCAATTCTACTTCTAGTTATATCCCCAAAAGCACTGAAAGCAGGGGCTCCAGCAAATACTTGTTGACTGGTGTCTAAAGCAACTTTACAGCTGACCCTTGAACGATATTGGTGGGGATGGGAGGGGGCGTGTTTAGGGGCATGGACCCTCCGTGCAGTTGAAAATCTAGATACAACTTAAACTCAGCCCCCACATCTGCAGATTCAGCCAGTCACCGATCATGCAACACTGTAGTATTTACTACTGAAAAAAATCCACGCATAAGTGGACCTGTGCAGTTTAGACCCATGTTGTTCAAGAGTCGACTGTATTTACAATAGCCAGAGGTGGACCCCAGTTTATCAACAGATGAATGTATATATTCCACCAAATGTGGTGTATACATACGATGGAATATTATTCAGTCATAAAAGGGAATATAATTTGGAGACATTCCACAACATGGATTAACCTTGAAGACTTAAGTGAAATAAGCCAGACACAAAAGGATAAATATTGTATGATTCCATTTATATGAGGTGCCTGGAATAGACAAGGTCTTATGAGACAGAAAATGGATTAGAGGTTATCAGGGCCTGGGGGAGGAGGGAACAGTGAGCAATTTTTTTTAATGGATACAGAGTTTCTTTTTGAAATGATGAAAAAGTTCTAGGAATGGATAGTGATGATGGTTGCACAACACTTAATATACACAATGAATTGTATACTTTAAAAATGGTTAAAATGGTAAATTTTATGCTCTGTGTATTTTACCACAATTTTAAAAAGAGCAGTTAGCATGCTGTACTCACATAAAAGTACTCACATAGATTATTTTTGGAGGTGGAAGAAACTTCAGGCACAGTTAACAGTATGAGCAGAGGTACTAGGTAAAAAAACATATATATGAGGAAAAAAAACCCTGAAATGATATAGGTAAAAATGTCAAAAGTGGTTTTCTTTGGATTTTTAAAATTTCATTTTTCTTTGCTTTTACATTAAAAAATTTAATAAAAAATATTTAAAGAACAACCCCTCATACAGGTAAGAACAGTGTATTAGAAATAGGCTGCTTGTAATAGAAACTCAATATACCAAATGGCTTTTTAAATGATAGAGGTCTATTTTTCTCTTACATAAGAGAAGTACAGAAGAGGGCATCCAGGGCAGTTATGGTGGCTCCATAGTCACCAGGACCCAGGCCTCTACTATCTCTCTGCTCCTGGTTTCTCAAGGTCACCTCTACTTGCAACATGTCTGCTGCAGCAGCTACTAACAACTCATCTATTGATACACTCCAGTGAGCAGAAAGGAGGGAGAAACAAGGACAAAATGTTGTACTGCCCTTTAAGGGCTTCCTTCACTAGAAGCCCAACCCTGTGTCTTCTGTTCACTGGCCACCATTACCTGTAAAGAAGACAGGAAATTGCTGTTTGTTTTGTTTTGTTTTGTTTTTAACTCCAGTATCTAATAATACAGGGGTTCTGCTACTAAAGAAAAGAAAAATAGATAGATGGTTAGTAGTCTGCCTCAGATACTTAAAAGCATTTTTCATATAACTAAAATTTCAGCTTTCAACTTTACTATTTGGAGTCACCTCTAAAAAGTATAAAATCTAATAAAAAGATACACATTAACAAGTCTTTAGGATGTTTTACACTAAAAAAAAAAAATTACATTTTAATGAATGTCAAAGCCAGAACACAGTGAGATCGAATTCTTTTTATTTATTTATTTATTTATTTTATTTTTGGCTGCATTGTGTCTTTGTTGCTGCGTGCAGGCTTTCTCTAGTTGCTGCAAGGGGGGGCTACTCTTCGTTGTGGTATGTGGGCTTCTCATTGTGGTGGCTTCTCTTGCTGCCAAGCACAGGCTCTAGGCACGCAGGCTTCAGTAGTTGTGGCTCGCAGGCTCTAGAGCGCAGGCTCAGTAGTTGTGGCTCACTGACTTAGCTGCTCCGCAGAATGTGGGATCTTCCCAGACCAGGGCTCGAACCCATGCCCCCTGCATTGGCAGGCGGATCCTTAACCACTGTGCCACCAGGGAAGTCCCTGACAGCAAAGATGCAATGGTAGAAACAAGTCTGTATATTCAGTTAACATAGGTATGTGCATGTTTGTGTGCATCTGTACGGAAGAGGACAAATCATAAGAACTTTAAAATGCTCAGACATGTTGGAAGTCACAATTTGACAGAGTAATCTGTCAAACAAGATTCTCAATTCAGAGAAACCTCACGTTTCCCATAAAATATCTTTTTTCTAACAGTTTTGTTGAGGTATAATTTACATATCATGAAATTCACACACTGTAAGTACAAAATTCAGTGATTTAAATAAATTTACAAAGATATGCAATCATCACTAAAATCCTGTCTTAGAACATTTCTATCACCCTAAAAAAGATCCCTCATGCCATTTCCAGTCAACCCTCATTCCCAGACTATGACAACTACTACTCTTACTTGCTGTCACTATATACTTACCTTTTCTGGACATTTCATATAAATGATATCATGTAACATGGAGTCTTTTTGAGTCAGACTTCTTTTACTTAGCATAATGTTCTTAAGGTTCATCCATGTTGTAGTTTATATCAGAAGTTCTTCCTTTTTATACTAAATATTAAATAGTATTCCATTACATGGATATATCACATTTTGTTTATCCATTTATAGGTTGCTGGGCATTTGGATTGTTTCCAATTTTGGCTCTTATGAATAATGCCCTATGAACATTCATCTACAAATCTGTATGGACATATACTTTCACTTTTCTCTTAAGACACTATAGACATCTAGGAGGAACTGCTGGGGCATATCCTAAGTTTACTTGAACTTTAAAAACAAAACAAAAAAACTGCCACACTGTCTTCCAAAGTTGCTGTACCATTTTACATTACCACCAGTTTATCCTCACCAATGATTTTTCCTGTCCACTATTTTGATTATAGGCATCCTAGTGGGTATAATGTTTTATCTCCTTATGGCTTTAATTTGCATTTCTTTAATGACAAATACTGTTGAGTACCTTTTCATGCACTTACTAGCCATTTGTATATCTTCTTGGGGGAAATGTCTACACGGATAGCTTTTTAGATTCTCTTTATTAGGTTGATGAAATTACCTTCTATTCCTGGTTTGCTGAGAGTTTTTACTATGAATAGGTATTAGATTCTTTCATTTTTTTTTTCTGTGTCTGAGATAATCATGCAGTTTTTGTCTTTGATTCTATTAATACAGTGTATTATATTAATTGATTTTCAGATGTTAAAACAACCTTGCATTCCTGGGATAAATCCCACTTGATCATTAAGGTTAATCCATTTTATATGTTGCTGGATACAGCTGGCTAGCATTTTTGCTGGAAATTTTACATCTCTATTCATGAGGGTTATTGGTCTGTAGTTTTCTTTTCTTGTGACATCTTTGTTTGGCTTTAGTTATCAGGGTAATACTTATCTCACAGAATGAGTTGGGAAATATTCCCTCCCCTCCTCTTCTATTTTCTGTAAGTTTTTGAAAATCTGTGATTATTACTTCTTTAAATATTTGATAGAATTCACCAATGAAGCCATCTGGCTTTTCTTTGTGGGAAGACTTTAAAATACTAATTCAATTTACTTACTGGTTATAAGTCTATTCAGATTTTTTATTGAGAGTAGTTTTGGTCAGTGGACTTTGTTCATTTCATCTAAATGAAATGTCGCATTTGTAGGCAAAGTTCTTCATAGTGCTCTCTTATAATCCTTTTAATTTCTGTAGAGTTGGCAGTGATACATCCTCTTTCATTCCTGAGGTTGGCGTTTATGTCTTCTTTCTTTTTTTTTTCTTGATCAGTATAGCTAACAGTTTACCAATTTTGTTGCTCTTTTCAAAGGGCAAACTTTTGGTTTCACTGATTTTTCTATTAACTGTTTTATATTTCATCGGTTTCTGCTCTAATCTTTACTATTCCTTCCTTTTTCTTGCTTTGAGTTTAGTTTGCACTTTTTCCCCTCCTAGTGTTGTAAGGCAAAAGTGTAAGGTTATTAATTTTAAATCTGTCTTCTTTGTGTGACTTCCCTGGTGGCACAGTGGTTAACAATCCGCCTGCCAATGCAGGGGACACAGGTTAGAGCCCTGGTCCGGGAAGATCCCACATGCCGTGCAGCAACTAAGCCCGTGTGCCACAACTACTGAGCCTGTACTTTAGATTCCGTGAGCCACAACTACTGAGCCCACGTGCCACAACTGCTGAAGCCCACGTGCCTAGAGTCCATGCTCCACAACAAAAGAAGCCACCGCAATGAGAATCCCACGCACCGCAACAAAGAGTAGCCCCTGCTTGCCGCAACTAGAGAAAGCCCGTGCGCAGCAACAAAGACCCAATGCAGCCAAAATAAATAAGCAATAACAAATAAAATAAAATAAAATCTGTCTTCTTTGCTATTATAGGTATTTGAAGCTATAAATTCCACCTAAGTACTACTTTAATTGCATCACATAAATGGTGATACGTTCTGTTTTCATTTTCATTCAGTTCAAAACATTTCCTAATTTCCCTGGTGATTTTCTTCTTTGACTGATGGGTTATTTAGAAACGTGTTAAGCTCCAAAAATTGGGAGCTTTTTCCATCCTTTTACATTCAACCTATTTGTGTCTTTGAATCTAAAGTATGTCTCTTGTAGAAAGCATATCATTGGATCTTTTATCTTTTTTTTTTTTTTTTTTAAATCCAGCCTAACATTCTCTGCCTTTTTATTGGAATGTTTAATCTGGTCATATTTAATTTAGTTACTGATATGGTCAGATTTACATCTGCCATTGTGCTATGTTTTCTATTTACCTCATGTCTTTTTCCCCCTCTCCTCCTTTACTGCCTTCTTTTTAGTTACATAGATATGTCCTAGTGATCTATGTTACCTCCTTTGTTAGAATTTTTACTATATAAATTTTTTAGTTATGTTCTTGGTGGTTGCTCTAAGGATTACAATATGTATCTTACCAAGATCTGTTTCAGGGACTTCCCTGGTGGTCCAATGGTTAAGAATCCACCTGCCATGCAGGGGACGTGGGTTCAATCCCTGGTTGGGGAACTAAGATCCCACATGCCACAGGGCAACTAAGCCCGTGCGCCACAACTACTGAGCCCGTGTGCCACAACTAGAGAGAAGCCCGCGTGCCACAATGAAGAACCTGTGCACTGCAACGAAGATCCCGCGTGCTGCAACTAGGACCTGACACAGACAAATAAATTAAAAAAAAAAAAAAAGATTTATTTCAGATAAATACTAATTTTATTCTGGAAAAATATAAAAACATTGCTCCATTACAGCTCCGTCTCTTGCCCCTTTCTCTGTGCTATCATTTTCATATATAGTAATCGTTATATGTTATAAGCTCAACAACAGAGTTTTATAGTCTTTTTCTGGAAGATTAGACTTATGATGAAACAGTTTGATTCACTGAAATAATTATTAGAAATTATTTGGTAATATTTTTAAATAACAAAATAAATACATGGGATTTTTAGTCTAAAATTATTTGATTTACTTAATTTCCCACTCATAATTTTAAATAGCTTATAGGTTAAAAGCAACTTTAAAATACCCATATACTTTATCTCATAAATATGAGGTATGTTGCTAATTTAGTTTATCCAATTGTTATTTAATTATATAACATTCTTTTTTCCAAAGTAATAGAATTTACATGGGTATATATTAGTAATGTTATCAGGACTAAATGAAATATTCACCCCTAAATAAAATTATTCTACCAATCCCACAATTTAAACTGTTCTCATTAGCCCATGTTACTGTCTCACCCTTGTGCATATATATGATTCCTACAAAATTATAATCAAATGTGAATAAAACTTGCTATTTAGCTTTTTTCACTTACGCGTATTTTTCCATGTTGCTATATACTTTTCACTTATATTGTTATTAATGATTACATATCACACCAAGAACATATCATAGTTCACTCAAATATTCTCCTACTATTAGAATCTGATTGTTTCCATTCTCTACTATTATTAGTGTGCTGTAGAAAGAACAAATGAATTAATAAATATGAAAAACAGGCTTTATCAGAATTTCATAACATAACCTAGATAGCTGTGCATATTCTATTTTGTCACAAAAACAAAGGTTAGAAACACTATTGCAGAGAACTGCTGCAGAAACAGAGTATTGTTATCCATGTTAAAGAAAAGCAACAATGACAGTCTGTAAGTGAAATGTCTTTTAAAAAGATCATTATACCACGGTTTTCATCCATGGTAGTATCTTTAAAAATTTCCCTTAGATTAACAACTCAGTATTAAAGGTATACAATAATAAGATAAACATGTCCTTCAAATTGTATGTAAACCGATTATATTTAAATCCTATGGATCTAATATGAAAAGACCCTTTATCTTTTCTTATAAGTCTGAATTGTATACTTCTTTCCTTAAAATAATTTAAAGTACATTCCAAATGTGCACTCTATAAACTGCTTGAAGCTCTGATTAAAGATCACTCAATTCCATGAAGCTAATATCCACTGAAACTCTATGATTTTAGTATCGTCCATCAAGTTAACTATTGAAAATGTTTTTCAGTGAGGTTAACCCTCACTGTCTTAATTTTTGTTTTGTGAATTTTGAAGACTATATGTAAGAGAACATAATGTTATTCAGGTCCAGAAAGTCTTTTTAAGAGGTTTGTGATTGGTATATATTTACAAAACATCAACGCGAAATTATCTGCATATATCTTAACTTCAGGACCATTCATTTCCTCCAGCAATGGTTTTTCTGACACGTACCTGAGTTTCAGTAACTATTTCCCCACCTGGCATGGTTTTCTAACTAGATTCAAGACAGAGTTCAGGACTCTCCTCTGGACACCTCCAATAACAGGGCCACATACACCACTCTGAGGTAATGGATCTACTTATTACAATATTCAAAACCTGTGGGATCTGATTATTTTAGAAATGTTACTTGCCTGTTTTAGCGCCCAGACTTGGATCAAGTCTAGGAATAGTGGACTGATAGTGACAGGGACTGACGGTTTACTGTTCCTTTCAATGCCTAAGTAACAGCCTCTTACACTGCTGTGAGTAACAGGCCTGACTATATTTCTGGATGTTAAGTAGTAAAAGGTTCTTAGATAATAGGAAAATGGCATTAAAAATAATAATTTTAAAAGTGCAGCTTTAAAAAATACTCTGGAGTCAAAGTAGCACTGCTCCTCCTAAACCCTACTCCAAATATGTACCAATGATAAAATTTAAAGAGAGAAAATTATAAACGTATAGCCACAGCCAAAACCAGTTAAGTATCTCTGTAGACAAAAACTAAAGGAAACGTGTAGCCACAAAAAGAGCTTAAGCTAAAAGCCTGGACTCTACACCTGTAGTAGGCAGGAGAAATGAGAAGTCTGACTCCCACAGAGTAATGAGGACTGAAAGTACTCTACAAAAGGCCTGGGATCAGAGCCAGACTCAATGCTGGAAACCAAGGGTTGCAGTGGGACTCCACCGCCTGTGAAAAAAAGTGAGAAGTCCGCTGCCTGAGGCTACAAGCTTATAAAATATTATGTATCTGAGATGCTAAGAGGCCAAAGTTTCAGCCCAACAGCTGAAACCAGGCCAAACAATCTGCAGGCTTGGTATCTGGATCTGCAATGGCCTCAATATAACCTCAGGAGGGAGCCCTAAGCTGCCTATATCAGACCGACTGCTTGTCTAGGTGTCTCAGGGAAAGGAGTAAAAGCCATTATAAAGCGAGGACGGGTGAATAAAAAGGAGAGAGAAACCGCCACTCAAGATGGACCTGAAAACTAAAATTCTATCTAAAGAAACATAACATTTTAATTATGAAAGAGAAATTATCTCCTTCACAGTTTAATTACCCATGTGCAATTCTTCATAAAAACCTCAGTCTAAAACATCTTTGTATCACGATAGTTTTGAAGCAGACACACAACCTGCACAACTGTACACACGGGTCTTGCTTTAAGAGTCTGTAACAACTTTGGGGTACAATTTTAATTAAATCAACCCTGTGGCCCATATTATCAAAGCCAACATACCCCAAATCATCTTATGCTTTCAACGTTCAGAAATTTCCTGTTGCTGACTTTGATGAGCCCAGGGAATTATTTATAGTAACTTCAAATCATGCTTGGTGTACTTCCAAGACAACTGTAACTATGGTGGCTTGGGTCTTCTCTAGGGTGGACTTAATACATATCTAAAGATCATGAAACCAAGTAGGCTTCTCAGCTTGCCTGTATTTTTTTTTTAAACAAATTTATTGAGGTATAACTGCTATACAAAGAACTGTGGTTTGTTTGTTTTTAAATAACTCTACTGTTGTGGAGAGAATCAACAAGTAATTATTTCTCTTGTGCATTTTATTTTAAGGCATTTCAGAAAAATAATTTAGAGGGAATATATACTCAGACGTACTCCAAAAGAAGACTGCAAATAAAGTTGAAAGTAAGTATAAGAATTATGATTTTGGGCTTTACATAAGAATAAAATTCCCATTGAGTACTTTATCAAAAACTTAACAGGTTGTTTCATAATTCCCCATTGTTAGACGTAAATCAAACAGACTGGATGACCATCTTCGGGGAGAGCTACAGAAGAGACTCCTACATGAGAAACAGGTTAGATACTGGTGAGGTCTCTTCTAACTTCAGGATTCTATATCCGTTCTCCAATTTTCGTTGTTGTTTTTTTTCCCTTAGCATAGAGTTTTTAACATCTCTGACCCCACTGCAATTCTTTCCTATAACGGGACTATTTAAAACAATAATAGCCAGATATAAGAACGATCAATATTAAGATCTACTTCTTTTCCTTAACTTATGAAATTACAGAAGACAAAAGCAAAAAGATCAGCAATTAATCAGTCCAAAATAAAGCAGTACTTTTAGGAATTGTGTGGAGATGGCAAAGGTGGCTAGTGGAAAAGGATGACTCTGGAATCCCTAATTGATATTATAATGAGCCAAAAGACTCGCACACAAATAGAACTGCACCTGGAAATCCCTTTTTTAAATTACTTAATTAAAGATGTTATAATAATCAAAATAGATGACAGTAGAGAATATAGTGAATATTTCATAACTAATAATATATTTGATGGATGAGTTTCAGAATAACTAGGGAGAACAGGTAACCTCAAAGTTAAAATTACAAAGTAGGAACACTGGTGATTTCTTGGTCAAAGCATCATTAAAGACCTAATATATTAACTTAATAACACTTTAAGAATTATAAAATATAACAGGCTAGTCAGCAAAAGAAAACGACCAAATTGGATTAAGCTGATTACTGAAAACACCCTCAGCAGACAGACCTCTATGCATGGACGTTCAGAACCCATTGTCCCTAGAAGAGCAGCATGTACTATACTAACAGCCTTTACAGGCCAAAGAAAAGAATGGACAAAACGGACAGAAAACTAACTAGGAAGATGATATATAGCATAACTGGAACAATCCTAAAAAAAAGCAAAACAATAAAAACCATAATGAGTTAAGACACAGAAACAAAACCTACAATGTCCCTGACGAAATGGAAACAGCAATCAGTGATTTTATCCAAAAATATTTAGATATATCTATACAACACAGAAATGTTCATTCTCTAAAGTTGTGCTATCCAATGTGGTAGCCATTAGCCATATCTGAGCACTTGAAACGTGTTAGTGCAACTCAGAAATCAAATTTTTTATTTAATTTGAGTCATTTATATTTAAATTTTTTTAATGATACTTGATTCAGTTACTGGAAAGCTTTTTAAGTATGTTTGGAAGAACCTGAATACATGACTCTACTTGTTAGTTTGGAAGAATTCGATTACATGAATCTACCTGTTAGCTGCACATTCTATGAAGTCTCAACACAGATTAAGTATTTTCAATCAAAATTGAGTATTCAAATTGAAGTGTGCTAAGAAGTATAAATTAAAAATATATACCAGATTTTGATGACTTAGTAAAAAAGCTAAAATGTGAAATGTCTCAATAACTTTTAAAAACGTGATTACATGTTGAAATAATATTTTTGATACATGGGATTAAATAAAATATATTTTACAATTAATTTTACCTGTTTCCTTTTTACTTTTTAAAATGTGGCTTTTAAAAAATTTTAAATTACATATGTGGCTTGTATTATGTATCTATTGCACAGTGCTGCCCTAAGGGATCAATGGCTTTAAAAAGAAAGTCATCTGTCAAAAATCTGAAATATATGTCTGTAAGGTGGTATTTTACTTAGAAATCCTGATCTACTGTCACGAAGTATTACTTTAGGCTACTCAGAATTGGTATACTTATACATTCCAAAGACATTTGTATCCTCTTCACACAGATTGTTACAAACCGTTAAAGTATTCCTCTGAGTTACTGCAAACTATGGGTATGCAGTACCCATAGTTACTTAATGGTCACTCCACCATCCAGAATAAGTAATCAAGTAACTGAAGGACACTAATTCATCAGATTCCTTGATTCCTTTTATATCCAGATTCACTCACCAATATGTTAACTAATGCTCTTGGTTCTATGAGAGCTAAACGAAGATCTTTAGTATAGCAAAGATTTTGATAAGAGTAATTACATAGGACAATTTTATTTTTATATGTATACACATATACACACAGGCTTATAAAATTTTCCCTGGAAGAAAAACATTATAACTGCATGCCTTCACAGTGCTCTTCCAACTTTTTCCATACCATGGCATTTCACAGAAAATTACATTTGTAAGACACACTGGAGTTAACTTAAGGCCTCTCCAGGGAGGGCACCACCGTCCCAGCACACTGACTTACTGCACACCAACTGGGAAGCTCAGGCTCAAAGGTCATTGCAAAAAAATCTCTGAACCATATTTTATTTTCATCTGACTTATATTTTATTCTTACTTATTCCTACAGTTGTGAAAATACAACCCCTCAACATTTTTAACAACAATATACAAAGAAGGCCACAAGATGGAGATACTACTCCATTACAGTATTTGTACTGATGTATTTTTTTTCTGTGTACATGTCCCTCTTTCTGTGTATTTCCTACTTTCTCCTTCAGTGGTATTCTCAGCTACTGTCTCTATCCCTAACGTTTATATTGGCTCCTCCACCACTCTGTTATAACGAGCATTATTAGAGAAATATTACATAATAAATACTTTTACGATCCTTTTTAATTTTAAAAGCAGGCAAATCATTAAAATATTTTCTTCTAGCTCAATATTTTCCCGCCTCTAAAATTAACGATGATTTTTATTTACATATTTTTCTCTGATAGGTAAAAATTCTTTTAAAAATTTGCTACCGGGGCTTCCCTGGTGGTGCAGGTGGTTGAGAGTCTGACTGCTAATGCAGGGGACACGGGTTCGAAGCCCTGGTCTGGGAGGATCCCACATGCCGCAGAGCGGCTAGGCCCGTGAGCCACAACTACTGAGCCTGCGCGTCTGGAGCTTGTGCTCCGCAGCAAGAGAGGCCTCGATAGTGAGAGGCCCGCGCACCGCGATGAAGAGTGGCCCCCGATTGCCACAACTAGAGAAAGCCCTCGCATAGAAACAAAGACCGAACACAGCAAAAATAAATTAATTAATTAATAAACTCCTACCCCCAACATCTTCTTTCTGACCCAAGTCAGAAAGAGAAGGACAAATACCGTATGCTAACACATATATATGGAATTTAAGAAAAAAAAAAAAAATGTTATGAAGAACCTAGGGGTAAAACAGGAATAAAGACAGAGACCTACTGGAGAACAGACTTGAGGATATGGGGAGGGGGAAGGGTGAGGTGTGTTATGTCCTTTTATTTAATTCTTGATCTTAAACTCTTGCCTTTAATATTTAATTCAAATTCTATTAGCTGACCATGTAGCTGCACATAGCTTTTTTTTTTTTTTTTTTTTTTTTTTTTTCCTTGCGTTATGCGGGCCTCTCCCTGCCGTGGCCTCTCCCATTTGCGGAGCACAGGCTCCGGACGCGCAGGCTCAGCGGCCATGGCTCACGGGCCCAGCCGCTCCGCCGCATGGGGGATCTTCCCGAAACAGGGCACGAACCCGCGTCTCCTGCATCGGCAGGCGGACTCTCAAGCACTGCGCCACCAGGGAAGCCCTGCACATAGCTTTATGTCCACTGCTTCACTGGCACTAAAATGGGCATTTTGTCTAATAATGAAGCATACTGCTTTATGCACATATTCTAACCAGAAATGTAGACAGCAGCATGCCTTGCTTTTGCAACATGCCTGATTACACGTGAGATTCCAGTTGCTGGATGATGGTAATTAGAAACACTTTCTGAGTAAGTGAATGAGTCCTAACCTTACTTAATGTAGTATTAAGGAAGATGAGAATGAGACACAAATCCTAGATTAACTTTCTAATTAAGTGCTAATAACACTCTTAGACAAAAATTTCAGTAAATATAAGTAAAAAAAAAAAAAAAATTAGCTCTTCAAATGGAATACCATGATGTTACTTAAAACATAATCATATTTTTACGTTCATTAGTATAGGACCCACCTTTCAAAAGTAGGTGTTTTGATGAAAATAAAGAAAGGTTTTTGAAAATACATATGACTATAGCTTCATTATCAATTGGTCTAGGGTCCTGCTTCACCCAATCAGAAGTCTCTCTTTTCACTGCCACTCCTTTCCTTCCATCTCTGCACACTTCTATACAAGAAAGGCTTTGAGGGTTTCCCTGGTGGTGCAGTGGTTGAGAGTCCACCTGCTGATGCAGGGGACACGGGTTCGTGCCCCGGTCCGGGAAGATCCCACATGCCGCGGAGCGGCTGGGCCCGTGAGCCATGGCCGCTGAGCCTGCGCGTCCAGAGCCTGTGCTCCACAACGGGAGAGGCCACAACAGTGAGAGGCCCGCGTACCGCAAAAAAAAAAAAAAAAAGAAAGAAAGAAAGGCTTTGGATTTGTTTTAATTCTGGGTAAAATTAATTGACGTCATTACTGTCCAAATAGACCCAAAAATGCCTGACTTACAAAAAGATTCCCAAGACCATATAGTCTTGGAATAAGCGAAAACATGTTTAATATAGATACCAAGCATTTTATCAACTGGTGTTACTTACAACTGCCACGGAGGTTCTTCTCTCAGCAATCATCAAGCCAAGTACCTACCCCCACCTCCATCCTACCCTGTGTATCATTCCCAGCACTGAATAAAACCTATGACGTTGAAATTCACCACATTACACCAATCACTGGGTAAAATGGTGACTTTTATTAAAAAGGTTTTAGAATGTATCTCTAAGAATAATTGTAATAACAAAGGACAATTCCATTTCCCAGTTCAGCTTAGGGTATATCTATGAATAATAAAAGACACACTATTCTAGGATTGTTCTCATAATTAGTGTAAAAAAAAAAAGAACAGTATAAAAAGAAAACAGAAACTTACAACTAGAAGAGGATTTCTGTTCCATCAGCTCTAGATTATGTGGCAAGTTTCCCAATAAACTTGCTTTTTCCCGTAAAATATGTCCAGGCAACCTCCACTAAACAGTGTATACATAAGAAAAGTAAGTCAATTTTACAATAATCCAAGCTGATGCAAATATGTATACAACTAAACAAGTATTTATTCAGCTCTAACTCTATACATGATATGCTTTACATCAGAAATATAGATGACTGGAAGGTTATCTACCATTCCAAATTTTGTACATCTCCCTCTCTCCAAATCAACAAATAATTTTGGATTTTACAGTGAAAATGGGGGAGTGATTATTACATGACATAGGTTTACAAGGGAATAGACTCACTAGAGAAAGACTGCACTATATTCAACTAACACCACAAGCTCAGTGGAATCTACAAGAATCACTGGAGAGAACTGATACTCACAGTACAGATTCACCAGTCACTTATGAAAGAGATCTTCCTCTTTATTTCTCAAACCCCTATGCCGAGGTTTGAGAAGGCCCCATTAATGACTTTCTGCTTTTCCCACCCAAAAAAACTGAACACAGAAGTCAGGCAAACAGAGATCAAATAGCACCTTCATTGCTGAAAAGCTACTGGAGAATTGAGATTACGTATAGGAGCCAAGTGGGCTTGCTAGAAATTCTGGCCCTCCCATCCCCAGCCTAGACTTTTTTTTTTTACATCTTTATTAGAGTATAATTGCTTTAAAATGGTGTGTTAGTTTCTGCTTTATAACAAAGTGAATCAGTTATACATATACATATGTTCCCATATCTCTTCCCTCTTGCGTCTCCCTCCCTCCCACCCTCCCTATCCCACCACTCCAGGCGGTCACAAAGCACCAAGTTGATCTCCCTGTGCTATGCGTTGCTTCCCACTAGCTATCTACCTTACATTTGGTAGTGTATATATGTCCATGCCTCTCTCTCGCTTTGTCACAGCTTACCCTTCCCCCTCCCCATATCCTCAAGTCCATTCTCTAGTAGGTCTGTGTCTTTATTCCTGTGTTACCCCTAGGTTCTTCATGACATTTTTTCCCCTTAAATTCCATATATATGTGTTAGCACACGGTATTTGTCTTTCTCTTTCTGACTTACTTCACTCTGTATGATAGACTCTAGGTCTATCCACCTCATTACAAATAGCTCAATTTCGTTTCTTTTTATGGCTGAGTAATATTCTATTGTATATATGTGCCACATCTTCTTTATCCATTCATCTGATGATGGACACTTAGGTTGTTTCCATCTCCGGGCTATTGTAAATAGAGCTGCAATGAACATTTTGGTACATGAGTCTTTTTGAATTATGGTTTTCTCAGGGTATATGCCCAGTAGTGGGATTGCTGGGTCATATGGTAGTTCTATTTGTAGTTTTTCAAGGAACCTCTGTACTGTTCTCCATAGTGGCTGTACCAATTCACATTCCCACCAGCAGTGCAAGAGTGTTCCCTTTTCTCCACACCCTCTCCAGCATTTATTGTTTCTAGAGTTTTTGATGATCCAGCCTAGACTTTGAGACAGTACACTCAAGAGAAAGTCTGGCCAGGATAACAACTGCCTTACTGGTCTGTTAAGAATGAGCCTCATTACTTCTAGCCTTTTAGTTAGTTAGCTCTCCCCAATCAAGGAAAGCAGACCAAAGCTGATCACCCTCCAACAAAGTAACTCATCCATGGAAAGATGTAAGAGATGAGTCAAGAGATCAGCAGTTGTTTCTTTAAGGGAGTCCTTCCCCTTGGGTATATGTAGGATGAGTGTGCCGTAACTGTCCCTCCCTTATACAGGCTGCTACTCTGTACATTCTGTGCATCTGAAATACAGACTGAAAGAGCTTAAAAGATTAATTCTGATTAAAAAGTTAAAATCCAACATTTTGTAAGCACATGTCACTTAACAATAGTTTTCTTCTTTTAACAAGGTTTTAGCATTCATTTGAATGTAAGGATGCAGTTATTAAAATTTTTCTAAGAGAAAGAGGCATTTTCTAGCTCTATGAATAGGAATCTGTAATGACTGGCACCAAGAAAATTACTCTGATTTCATCAGAAAGTAAATGCTGCAAAATTTAAGCTAACTTAGCTTGTTACAATTTCAATTGAAAGATTTTTAAATGACTATGAAGTATTTATTGTTGGCTAGAACACTGTACAAAGTATAAAGAAAGTCATGGACCCAAAAGACAATGAAAAAAATTGATCCTACAAGAAATACAGGTATCCAAGGAGCAGGGGTTGTTAGAATAAATATAAATACTGTTGGGGGACCTAGAACTTAAGTTACTAATGAGAGGTATTTCAACAGCACACCTTTTCTCCTACATTCTTCTAATCTTCTACCCTGTATTCTCTGAAAAGATGCAATATCCAAATTGGAATATGCCCTGTGAACAATCAAAGCCACTCTAAAAATAGAGTGAGCCTCTGGTATGTCACCGGTATACATACGTCCACTAAAATCTTCTGGAATCCCTTTGAGAGCTTTTAGAACCAATTTGAAACTTGGGGATACAAGGAGAGGGATTCCTTTGCTGGATGAGGGCAATAAAAGGCCAATATAAATATAACCTATTGAATAAAAACAGTCAAGCAATTACTCATTCGGTGAATTACTGTTTAGTTTTAGTTACCATGTTCATATTTTTTCATTTAATAAATATTTAAGTGTCTCCTATGAAGTAAAGAAAGAAAGAAAATACCATTTGTCCTAAAAATGAAGTAATAACTTGACAAGGTCATAAGTCAGTAAGTGGGCTGGTTCAAGTTCTAAAAGTCTAATTCAAGCCTAGTTCAAGTTCAAAAAGTCTAATAATCTAATTGATTATTCCAATTACAGAGTTTAGGGAGTGACTGAGCAAACTACTTTAGACCTGGTGGAAAGAGGGATAAAATGGATGCCACATTAAGTCACTAATCATCCCTGGAGTCTAGTTTGGGGTATGGAGAGCTGAAAAAAAAGTTTTTTTCTATTAACTGTCTCCAATTCCGCCCCCTTCCTTCTCTCCTGAACCCAATGTGACCAACCTATTGATCTCACCACTCCACTGAAACAGCTCTTGCTAAAGTGGCCAATGACCTCCACACTGTTGAATTCAACAATCAATGCTCAGAACGCATCTTAGTTGAATTATCCTCAGCATTTAGCCCAGCTGATTGCCTCCTCCTCTCTAAAACACTTTCCTCACCTGACTCGAAAGAGGCCAACCTTTGCTGATTTACCTGCTACTTCGCTGGCTGTTCCTTCCTCTCCCCCTTTGCTGGTTCCTCCCATGGTCCAGCTCCCAAACCCCTCTTTTCTCTTTTACATTCACTCCCCTGGTGAACTTACCTGGTTTTGTGGCTTCAAATTACCTACGAAGTGCCAGGGACTCCCTAATTTATTATGCACAGCCCAAACCCTCGCCTTACAACTCCAGGCTTAGATAACCAATTTGACAGTTTATTAGACACCTCACATTTGGCATGACCAAAACCAAATTAACTGATTTTCCCCCAACCATACCTGCTTCTATTCCAGGCTTCTCCATCTCAGTAAGTGGCAAATGCAATTAGACAAGTATTTATTCACTTTCTGAGGTTTAGAAAAAGCTTTCGAATTATCCTCAACTTTTCTTCCCCACTCCCCGCCTCCACATCCCACGTTCAAACAATCAGCAAAATGCTGTCAGCTCTATGTTCCAATTATATCCAGAATCTGACCACTTTGCACCACCCAGGTCCATTCTACATTCTACACCACAATTATCCAATAATTAATAACATACATATCATTGATCTCCAACTCAATAAAGTAATCGTTTTGAAATTTAAGTCAAATTATG
Source organism: Lipotes vexillifer (assembly GCF_000442215.2). Lineage (NCBI taxonomy): Eukaryota > Metazoa > Chordata > Mammalia > Artiodactyla > Lipotidae > Lipotes > Lipotes vexillifer. The sequence goes on along the minus strand of NW_006780802.1, from coordinate 854,030 downwards.
TACCTCTTCTGTTCAAAACCCCCCTTAATCCCCAACTTACTTATAATAGCCAAAGTCCTCATGACTTACGTTGAAGCCCTACAAGATCTTCCCCCGCCCCCCATGACTCTGATCTCATCTACTACTGTCCTCCCCATACACCCTGCTCCAGCCACATTGGCTGCCTTGCCATTCCTCAAATACTAAGTAAGCTCCAAGGCCTTTGCGCTTAACCGTTTGCCTTCCTTGAATGCACTTATCAACATGGCTCACTCCCTTACTTCTTTCTGAGGACTTCTCTGACCATCTGACATTTATATTTACTTGTTTGGTTGTCTACTGTTTCCCCCTACTAAAATGAGTCTAGGGGTTTTGTGTTACATACTGGCCAATTCCCAGTGTTTAATATTTAGTAGGTATGAACCAAATCTCTGTTGAATGGACAACAAAACTGATTAAGTGTGTAAAGCCAGGTCACCACTCTCAAGTAACCTACCTTCTTTGCTCTGGTTCCTCATGTCTGGCTAGTCAAGAAGAGATTGGTTGCCTTTAGCCTGAAAATTACACATTAAGGACGTAAGACAGGCTGCATTTGTCTCTACCAAATTTCTGGTCTCCTGAAAGTCTCCTAAGAAAGTTAAGGTTCAATGTAATGTAAAGAACGTGTTCCGATCAGTTTCTCTGCTTAGGTAGAATAAAGTTTCTTCTGCATTCTTTCCAATTCAACACAACTGGGTAGAGAAACACAGATGAAAACAATTTTCTGGATCCTTCTATTAAAAATGTTACCTCCACACAGAATCTTCTCAATTACTTATGCTTCTTTATTTTCCCATCTTTGCCCATATAGTTAAATGCTCTGGTTGTTCACACTGCCTAATTAACTCTGCAAATTTAATTGCATGGATTTATAAACGAAAATTCTATGAGAGTTCACATGCAAGCTAGATTACATAACCTAAAATTTAATCCACTGCTACTAAGTTTCTGTATTCTCTGAAAGGGGCTTAATTTTCCTTGAATAACTGGAAAATATCTTCAAAATCTTTAGATAGGTTATGTGAAAGACTCTAGCTACAGAATTTAATCAATTATGGTAATAAATTCTAACAAATATTCTCAATATTAAAGGCATTCTTAAAAGTCTTCAGTTATATTTCACTAGTGATTTTTACACATATTGAGATATCATTTACTTTGAAATGAGGTATACTTTATCTCTACAAGCAGGAAATGGCACCAGGTGAAGACAATGACTAAAGACAATTGCCACATAATCGTTTGCACAGAAGAATTTGAAGTGTGAAATTCTTAAACTACTTTATAACTTACAAAATTGAAATTCGTTAAAATCATGGTGCCACGGCAACTGCTATTTTATATTCAATTATATATATTTAATTGAAAAGTAAATTTCCATTTAATGTTAAGCTCAACAGTTCACACAAATTTATGATAACCTGTAGGAGTGAAATGTACACTTCACATCTGGTCACGGGAAGTGTGCCTTGAATGACAATTGTTGGTAAACATTTTTTTCCCCCATAACTATTCAAAGCATTTTATGAAGGGCTCAATCAGATCGTGTGAAATTCTAAGTCTTTAACCCCATAATTCTTAAACCAGTAAAATGGCGTCAGAGACGGGATATCTACCCTCATTCACCACTCCCAGGGTGTAAGTAAATAGCAACAAACGGACATTACAAGTTAAAGTCTCAAGCTAAAAAAGGAAAGAAAACGAAACGAAAGGAAAAGACAATGATCCTGCGTTACTGGTTGGACTTCTCTTCCTGGAGCACCCCAAGTGCCTCTACTGCCCCAAACACTTGATGGCTCCTTCTATGACTTCCAGGACCAACACTGTAGATAGAGGCTTCAAGTTCCTCCAGATTTCTAAACTATGATACGAATGCCTAATCCAACAGGCTACAGATGCCAAAGTACAGTGCAAGAAAAACTTCTGCAACCCAGACGCCAGCCAAAATGTATTCCTATCTTCCCGGAAAGGCAGAGGAAAGGAGGCTGCTAAAATATAGATAAGTGTAATTGGGAAGGTGAAAATTTGGAGGCAGACACGACTACTCCTTCCCACATTCACGGGGCAGGCAAGGAAAGGGTAAAAGATCTACCCACACCACTCTTCCTTCTTCCTCCTGCACAGCTGGGTGCAAGGATCTCCCCCAGAATGGCAGAGGAAAGAGAAGGAATCGCCACCCCAGGCTGGTGGCACCGTCCAGGCTGTCACTGAGACTGGAACTCGAGAAGGGGAGCCGGGCGGTGAGGAATTGGGGAAGGCGGGTCATTCCCTCTGAGACTGGTTACGAGGAGATCCTGGTGGATCGGGCTGAGGACGGCAGACGAGCCCAGGATGACCAAGTCTTGCCCCGCGTGCCCAGCTCCCTCGGAGGAAACTGGGTCAGAGTCCGCCCCACCCCCTCCTTTCCGCCCGTACCCGCACTTTTCTGCCCCGGAGGCGCAGCCCTCGGGCGGGCGGGCTGCCGGCCGGCCCCGCTTACCTGCTGCACCCCGAGGAACTGGTAGAAGTTGAGCTGCACCTCCTCCACCAAGTCAAACAACTCCAGGTCTCCGCTCTCCCAGCCGCGCGCCGGCCCCGCGGCCGCCAGCAGCAGCAACAGCAGCGGCGGCGGGAACGGCACGAGCCGGAGCCGGAGCCGTAGCCGGCGGCGCGGAGGAAGCCGGGCCAGCCGGCAGCAGGGCGCCGTCATCGCGCGGGGCTCGGAGAGGTCACCCGCCGCGCAGCGCCGTCGGCCGAGACCAGGGACGCGGCGGGCAGCGCGGGCTATGGGAACAGTGCTTGTCTGTCGGAAGCACCGGCAGCCGCCCCGTAGCCGCCCGCCCCGCGGCCGGTCCTAGCCTGAGGGACAGGCTGGGCCGCGGGCGGTTCTACCCTCCGCGGACCCCCACCCCTCACCCAGGCCTACAAACAGCTGGCGAGCCAGCGCCGGGCGCTGAGGTTGCACCGGGTGGGAGAGGTTTCCCCTCGCCTTAGCCTATCCCAGGCCTCGCTTCCGGTGACATCACGTCTCCTAGCAACCGCGGGAGAGGGGGCGGGGCAGGAAGTAGAGAAGCCTGCGCCCCAGAGCTGGGCCCCCGCGAAATGCCTCTCAGTCGCTGGCGCGCTCCGCGAAGCTGTGCCTGTACTGACACAGATTAAGAGACGTGGACGGTTATAGGCATCGCGCATCCACCTGGAACATCCCAAATATCCCTGAAACAGTTACCTTCTTACCCTCCCCCAGATATTGAAAACTAAAAGTATATTTGAAAACTGATTTATTGATTACGGCCTCTGTTCCACACATTTCATTATTCCATCCCCAAAGATACAGGAGGAATTGAACCTAGGACTTGAAAAGGGCAAATCTAGTGAGTAGTCTAAAATATCCTTTTGAGAGAGGTGAAGAAGAAATGAAATTTGAACCAAGACAAAAAGCATACTTCTACTAATGAATTAAGATTTATAGGCATAATACCATAAAGTAGGCAACCTGGCAGAAATTAATAAGCATGACTCAATCATAGTCTTAGGGGAAGTGTAGTTTATCTGCTTTAGCCGATTTCCAATTGGTGTTCCTTTCCCAACTGAGGTCTATTTTTAATGACATTTAGGCTAAAAACCTCCTCTCTTTCCCACCAGTGTCTCACCTCCTACTCCACCCTCCTCCTCACCGCTATTGCTTTCTCTTGTGTGAACCATATTTTCTTCTTAGCTTTTGCTTGACCAGTTTTGAGAGTTTGATCTCATGCTTTTCCCATCTTGGATCCAGCCAGCTGAATTAAGCTCAACAGGATAATGATAAAGCTCTCATAGTAAAAATATATTATGTTTGTCAAAGGTTAGAAAAACAATACCTGGATCCAGGAAGTAAATCTTACTGAAGAAATCATTCCATTATTGCAGAGTTAAAAAATATATATATTTTTTAAAATAGTTAAATGAATGCAAGTATATCTTGCTTAAAAATAATATATATGCTTGAATTAATCCCATTTTAAATTCATCATGAGGCTGAACTTTCAAAGATAGAAGAGCAGGGGTGTCACAGTCAGCAAGGGCTGCTGTAACAAAATACCATAGACTGGGTGGCTTAAACAACAGACATTTATTTCTCACAGTTCTGGAGGCTGGGAAGTCTGTAACGGGGAAAGGTCAGCATCTTCGAGTTCTGGTGAGAGCCCTCTTCCAGGTTGCAGAGGGCTGCTTTCTTGCTGTACCTTCACATGGTGGGAGTGTGGGGGAGGGGGAGAGAGATCTAGCATTTCCTCTTACAAGGGCACTAATCCCACAGGGTGGGCTCCACCATCATGAACTCATTTAATTATCTCCCAAAGGCTGCACCTCCAAACACCATCACATTGGGAATGAGGGCTTCAAAATATGAATTTGGGGAGGACACAAACATTCAGTCCATAGCAAAGGGTATCACCTTTTCTGTGTATTCCCAGTTCCAAGCACAATGCATAGCACATGCTAGCATTCCATTAGTTGAATGGAATCCTGTGAACACCTCCCCACCTCCATGCCTCCCCCTACAGTTTTTTAGTTTGACTTTTTTATATATCAGTTTTCTTAAAGTGAGAGGCATTTTTACCACCTCTACGTTAGCTTACTGTTTATTCAATGATTAAAACATCAAAATAAAATGAGAGCAATAATCTTAAGCACTACTTTTACATAATATCCCAACATTCATCTTTTCTCCTAATTTGACCATTAAATTAAGTGCAATATAACATTTGAAACTGGTGCCATATTGCCACTGATATTTTAGCGATCTGGTATTTCCCTCTTGAGCTCTATTCTTATGTTGTCCAAGAACCCCAAGGACTTCCTCCATCTAAAGGGAATAGTTCTCTTTCCAAGGTCAAGCTGCAAAGCAGAACTGAAGTCTATTCAATACAGCACTGCTATTGCTTCTCACTGCTATAAGGTATTGCTCTGGAGGCTTCTTCCTACCCAGTTCCAATAACACTAGTCCACTCTGAAATGATGTCCTTGCTTGTTCTGGTCTAGGTCTCTGCAAAGACCACAGTGCTATTTACATTTAGACTTCTAATTTGGCATCTTCACGTGTTCAGTCTCATCCCCCAGAGGACAATGCAGTTGAATAAATCTTCTTTTGCTGAAGCCAGGACTAAGTGAGCTCACAATGAACAGCTGTTTTCTTATCTGGTGACATTTAATGATTCTGGGCATGGACTGATGAAGCTTAGCCTGGGCAGAGGCAATGTACACAGGAAGAGAGAAGCCAGTGAAATGTTTAACAGTCTTGTGAGTTGTGTAATGGTTTGGAAATGTAGAGAGGAGGCCCAGACTTACAGCCAGCTTTCCCACAGAACATTTGCTGAATTCTGGGGTCGTGCAGGAGGCCGAAAGACTGAAGGATAGGAAGAGTAAAATCTCCGCACATTCTACCAGTGCATACAAAATGAACTCTACCGAAAAAGAGGAGCCTGCTTCAAATACACAGGCAGTCTTCTCCCTCAAGACATTTGCAATATTTCTGAAGTTACATGAATAGGAGGATAAAGATCTAAGTTTAAAACCTCTGAAAAGCAGAAGTGAATCTGCTGGGTTGAGGAGATAGAAACCTTGCAGGCTCTCTATCAAAAGCCCAGAGGAATCACACCTAAGAAACAAACAGAGAAACCAGAAGTTGAATGAATCTTACTAAAACTCCAACCCAATCCCTACCCAGCTCAATCCCTGATCCTCACCCTATTTGTCTATCTTCATCTCTAGGGGAAAATAACATCAATCCTATTGTCCATTGTTTTTAATATAAAACTCTGGTACATAATAAAAAAAATTATGAGATGTGAGAAAAACAGGAAAATTTTACCAATAATCAAGAGAAAAAAATAGATAATAGAAGACCCACAGATAAGCCAGCTATTTGAGTCCAGACAAGAACTTTAAAATAACTATTATAAAGTAGAGCAATAGTTTATAAAATAGAAGAAAAAGTGGACAAAATGGATTAGAAGACACAGAATTTCAACAGAGAACTGAATCAATGGAAAATCTCAAATTTAAAAATGTAATATCTGAAATCAAGAATTCAGTGGATGAGTTTAACAGCAGACTGGACACAGCAGAAGAGAGGATTAGTGAATTTGAGGATAGGTCAAGAAAAAATACCCAACCTGAAGCAGAGAGAAAAAAGAATGGTAAGAGAACAGAGCTTTAAATGCATGTGGTAGCACAGGGAGATCAGCTCGGTGCTTTGTGACCACTAGAGGGGTGAATAACATCAATCCTATTGTCCATTGTTTTTAATATAAAACTCTGGTACATAATAAAAAAAATTATGAGATGTGAGAAAAACAGGAAAATTTTACCAATAATCAAGAGAAAAAAATAGATAATAGAAGACCCACAGATAAGCCAGCTATTTGAGTCCAGACAAGAACTTTAAAATAACTATTATAAAGTAGAGCAATAGTTTATAAAATAGAAGAAAAAGTGGACAAAATGGATTAGAAGACACAGAATTTCAACAGAGAACTGAATCAATGGAAAATCTCAAATTTAAAAATGTAATATCTGAAATCAAGAATTCAGTGGATGAGTTTAACAGCAGACTGGACACAGCAGAAGAGAGGATTAGTGAATTTGAGGATAGGTCAAGAAAAAATACCCAACCTGAAGCAGAGAGAAAAAAGAATGGTAAGAGAACAGAGCTTTAAATGCATGTGGTAGCACAGGGAGATCAGCTCGGTGCTTTGTGACCACCTAGAGGGGTGAGATAGGGAGGGTGGGAGGGAGACGCAAGAGGGAGGAGATATGGGGATACATGTATACGTATAGCTGATTCACTTTGTTATAAAGCAGAAACTAACACACCATTGTAAAGCAATTATACTCCAATAAAGATGTTTAAAAAAATACATGTGGGACACAGTGAATAAATCTAACACACATATAACTGGGGTCCTAGATAAAGAGGAGAGAGAGGGAATGAAGCAGAAGCAATAATTATAGAAACAATGGCCAAGAATTTTACAAAACCAATGAAAGACATGAAACCAAAGATGAAAAAAAAAAATTAACTCAAAATAGGTGATAGACCTAAAGGTAAAAGCTAAAACTATAAAACTCTTATTTAAAAAAATAAGAGTAAATTTTAGTGACCTTGGGTTAGCCAGTGGTCCCTTAGATATGACACCAAAAGCATGTGACAGAGGAAAAAATAAATAAATTGAACTATACGGAAATTTAAAACTTTTGTGTCACAAACAATACCATCAAAAAAGTGAAAAGACAACAAAGATAATGGGAGAAAAATATTTGGAAATCATATACTTGATAAGAGACTTACATCTAGAATATGTAAAGAATTCTTGCAACTCAACATTTTTTTTGAATGGGCAATGGATTTCTCCAAAGAAGATATATACAAAAGGCCAATAGTATATGAAAACTTCTCAACATCATTAGTCATTAGGAAAATGCAAATCAAAACTACAGAGAGAAACCACTTTACACCAGTTACAATGGCAGTAATTTAAAAGACAGACAAAAAAGAGGTTAGTAAAGATGTGGAGAAAGTGGAACCCTCATTTATTGCTGGTGGGAATGTGAAATGATGCAGCACCTTGGGAAAACCATTTGGCAGTTCCTCAAAAAAAGAAATATAGAGTTACTATATGACCCAGGAATTCCACTCTTAGGTATATACACAAGAAACATAAAAACATAAAACTTGTATACAAATGATCATAGCAACATTATTCATACTAACCAGAGTTGGAAACAACCTAAATGCCTATCAACTGATGAATGAATAAACAAAATGTGGTATATCCATACAATGGAATATTATTCTGAAATTTTCTCTTTTGCCCCTTTTTGGCTGTTTCTCAAATATATGGACTTAAAGTTCTAAGACATCATTGTTCTCTAATGGAACATTATCTTGTAATTTATTTATGCAAACATCATTCACAAACATATTGAGTTGACAAAGGTTAGAAGAACATTGTTTTGGGGAAGGACCTTCTTGAAAAATAATCCCTTTTTTATTGCAGCACTGAATTTTAATCTTTTGAAGGGCCTCATAAATAAATGCAGATGTTCTTCATGTTATAAATAATAAATACACTTCTATCATGTTGACACTATGGCTTTTACTTCTCTGGATAATGTACTGTTTACTCAACTAATCTCATAGTGCAAAAGAATACAGATTCTAGAGCCAGATGATTCAGTATGAATTCTGGCTCTATTACTTACTAGCTGGGTGATCCCTGTGTTTCAGTTACCTCATCTGTAAAATCAGGATAATAATACTACCAAGACCATAAAATACTACCAAAATTGTTGTACAAGCTAAGTGAGATAATTAGAGCCTGGTATATAGTAATTGCTATTTAAATGATACCATTATGTTATGGAAGGTCTCTATCTACTTTGCATTAAGGGCTCCATAAATAAAGCTTATCTATTCTTAAATGCTTAGATTTTGTGTTTAAAGTCATTTGTTATTAAACTTAGGCTGCAAATGCCCATTTATCCAATCACTTGTCTGCCCAAGATGGTGGCAGACAAGACCACCTTTACAAAATAATGACTGGTCCTCAAAGTCAGTTTACTTTTTTTTTCCAACTCCGTAAAACATATTATTCATGATTTTCCTGCCAAATTCGGCTTTAATAAATACCTAATTAAAAGCATGTGACACAAATGAACAAGAGGAAAGGAAAATACATTCACCAATTAAGTCATTAAAGACTCATTGGTGATTGTCTTACCCTGAAGTAGCTCAGTCTTTTCAGATAATGATGTCTTCTGCTTTACATAGACTTTAATGTGTCTCAGTAGAATCCATGTAAAAATTTCTTTCTCCTAACATCTTACACAATCCCAAGATTACCCTTCATTTTTCAAAGGTTTCCATCAACTCACTGAATCACCTTTTAAATTTGAAAATTACTTTTCCCCCTTTTACCTTTAACCAACCAACAAGGATAGTCTCTCCCGACTCCTCCATTCAGACTGAGTACAGCAATGGTTGTACTTCCCTCATACACAAAAGCTCCAATTAGTCTGCAAAAGAAAATTTGAACAGGCCTCTTCATATTCTTCCAGGCTCAACAGGCTGGCTTTGGCATTGTGCCCTTGAGCTCTAATGTTGTTTGTGATGCCAAACTGAAACACAAAGGAAACAGTGCAAAGTTGCTGATCACCTCGGTCAACATGCCGCACAGCTAAGGCATTAGATTATGCATAGAAATTCCATGCCTCATAAATGCTTATTATTAAATTTCTTAAAAGGAGGCGGCGTTTTGAAATAATACTGAAATAGCAATCAACAATTCTAAATGGTAAGATAGGAGAAGTTTAAATTCCTTTACCACACCTATGGCCTAGCTTCATTTCTCCCCACTTCAATATATAATCCTCTCTTATTTTTTGCAACCATGGAAGGATTTTTAGTGCCAAGACTCCATAATGAAAGTCTTTTAACTTTTAAAAACTTAAATAATAATGTTTTCACCACCAGGGGGCAAAGAACATTTTTACAGGCAAAGATTATTTTTGACATTCTAAAGGAGTTACCTCGTGTGAACATAGTTTTTGGTGTTAGAATTTCAATAGCTTCAAATTAAGAGATACAGATCCTAACTGAAACCTTTAAATTTAAGGAAGAATTGTGTTTATAAAAGAGAAAATGGTACAAGTTACCATTAACCAGGTGCCCTTTCATTCACTATCATTTTTAGATGCTTAAAAAGAAATTTTCCACCTCTCTTTTCCTTTTCCTTTTGTATGTTTGCACAAGAGGAGGAAAAACATAATTTGAACTTTTGAAATATTAATTTAGCCTTTGTCTATGCTGGTCTTTAAATGGCTTTTAGCTCATGGTATTTTTTGACAAATGGTTTCCTAAGCATGTATTTCAGCTCTGCTTTTTTGTTAACTTAACGTGATTAAGTGATGTACTCAGGTCTTTACCTCCTTCTAAAATTGGGTTCATTGACTCAATTAATGCTTCGTCATTTGTTAATTTTATAATTGAGAAATGATATAAATAACTGCTAAGCACATCAATTCACCAGTTATCTCTTTTGAGACCTGGATATCCCTGAATTTACTAAGAAAGTACCAGAGTCATGAATAGACAATAAACAGAATTATCAGTATAGCAAAATACTGTTCAGAGGTGAAAAATTTTGTCTAACACGTGTTAAGTCCCGTATCCTGAAGTTTCAGGAGATTTGATTATTTCTGACTTGTACGTTGATGAAAGTTCCAGTAATGGAAGTGAAACTGAGAGTTTTTAAATCAAGGTATCTGTGGTGTAGGCAAACAACCACATTTTATTCCTTGGCTTATTTTCTTTCCCCGCTTCCTGCTTCTAAGTACCTGCTGAAACCACATTTCCCTGAATCGATTATAAGGATGCCTCTATTTCAAATCAGGCCTGAAGTAGAATGGACACACAGTGATCTGGTAAGCTCTGCTACTGTTCTTTCCTTCTACTGCTCACTGGGGCCTGGTCAGCATCTCCATTGTCAGCCACAGCCCCCCATGCCGCCCCCGCCCCTCCCCCTCTCCCTGCCCCTGGCACCAGGGCTGTCTCCAGTGGGTGCAGAATTGGGCCAGATACCACCGTATGTATGTTCACCTACAGAACATTTTTGTCCAGATGAAATCATGTTGAAACAAATATTGACTGCAAACTTAAGGAGAAAAAGAAGTTGCAAAAGGTCAGCATTAAGGGTTTATTTAGAGGCACACACTAAAGAACATTCTATGACCCACCACTTATATATTAGTGATAAAGGGAAACAGAGAGACAAAGTGTGGGGGGTTTTTTCTGTTGTGAATTTGCTTTTTTTTCTATTTGTTGTAGTGTGAATTGACGGAATCCTTCTTTCTAGTGTGTCCTCAAGCTGTTGCCCAGCCACTGGCAGCAGGCTGGAGAAGGCTAACCTTTCCATTCTGAACCTTGACAGCCTGTGTTAGATAACTTGGTGCATCTTTTCAAGTCCGCTCTGCCTCATGTGTAAACTAACCTCGGCCAGTGACCAGTCCCACACTGCTTCAGCCAGCCTCCTACAGGTGCACCCAGAAAGCTCCTTGCCTTGGGCCAAGTTTTCTGAGCTCCTTTTGTAATGGCAAATGGTTGTCAGTAGCACGCTATCTACAATTTTCTAAAAAGCTTTAAACCACATAGAATCTCTTAAAGGTAAAGACAATATTCTAAAAATGACTGAGAAAGAATCTCAAACTATAGAGAAAGTAGGGAAATGGGTGTTTGGAAATTCATCATTAGGTGAATATGATTTTTTTCTTTTGCCAAAAATGATATGTGTCACTAATAAAAATTCTCCTACCTGGACTCTTAAGAACTTGTTTTAAATCTTCCAAATGTAGCTTTTCAGTGGATTTAAAGTCCCTTTGTTAAGAATATAAAAACCCTTCATTTTCAGTTCGTTTTCAAGAATAATTATTTGACATAAGGGAGGATGGAAAACTACTAAGCTAAATTTTAGCAAAAACCTTTGCACAATTGCTGAATGGAAATGCAAAAAGAGCCTATGACTTAGTAGCAGAGCCAAGCATACACTTCTTGCATTTAGATCTATGTCTCTTTGTGAGGAATCTTTCTCACCTATGACACCCATTCAAACTAAGCATCTATATAAATTGAAATTAAAATTGGACCTTTAATTTATCACAAAATGTTCAACCAGATTTCTAAATTAACACATCATTTTAAACCAGATTTCTCTCAATAAAAATAGATGGTGATAATATTCTTCATTTTTGGAGAAAATCTTGGTTTAATCAATACTTCATGATACAATGATTAGGTCAATTTTAAGGTTAACTTTAAAAATATTTTTCTCCATTGCTTAATTTTCTTTCAAAGCATTTACTTTTTCCTCATTGTTAAAACACTACTTTTACTTTGAAGGATTATATTGTGTGTTTATTTATTTAATTTTTTTAATTGAAAAAATCCCATGGCTTCCCATCACACTTAGAATAAATCCCCGTTCTTTTAAATCCTCCATAATCTGGCCTCTGTCTACCTGCAGCCTCACCTTGTACCATCCTCTCTCTCAGCACACTGGTTCTCCTTCAGAGCACACCAGGCTCATCCCGTTTTAGGGACTTCACCCTCCTTCTGCTCCAATACTCTTCCAGATCTTTGCCTGACTGGCATCTTCCCTCCGTTGGACCTGCATTGAAATTCTACCACCTCTGGTAGGCTTATCTTAATCTCCTAACCTGAAAGGGCACCCAAATGCTCTCTTTCACGTCACCCCCCTATTCAATCCACTGCCTAGCATTTACCATTCTCAGTTATCTTCCTTGTTCATTCATTATTTGTTTATTGTGTGATTCCACTCACTAGAATGCAAGCTCAATGAGAACAGGACTATGTCTATCTAGCTCATTCCTCCAAATGGTGCCTATAGCCCATATTAGGCTTTCAATAAATACTGTTGAATGGAAAAAGAAAAACACCTCTCTTTCTCCGAGGGTAATAATCTATTGCATTATGGATCAGACTTCTAAAACAATCAAGTAAACTGGAGAATTGCCCAAGTTCAAGCCATAGGAGAATAGCCAGCTCTCAAGGTAAGCTGCTACGTGCATGACAATTTCCATGTTTTACCTAGTAGAACCATGTGGTTCATGGTGGAGGATGTGATGAATTGACCTACATGCTGTATTGATACAGATCATTGGTTGCACTATGTGGTTGGGTAACCAGTCTGAAGTAACACTGACTCCCCAGGGATACTGTAGGTATTCTTAGTCATTTTGATCAGTATATATTAAACTAGTCATGACTTTTAAAAACAAATCAGATTCTAATGTGGTGCCAAAATGAAGACTAGGTCCAAAAGTTCTTCAGTCACATAAAAGTTCTCACTGACATCTTGAATAAATAAAGCTGACAGGTACAATTTATATTCATGTTCTCCTGAGTGGCAATAGGACATGCCACAGATAATTCTAATTTTTCTCAAGATTTGTCCTGTAAGTTCTAAGTCATGTCTTCAACATGCAGAGCAATAGTATTTCTGAGAAGACTTAGATATGCAAATATGATCATTTTACACACTCACCATAAAAGATTTTAAAGCCCAACCAATTCTTTCATTTAGTACAGGATTGCATTTTACGGAAACATAACTGTTTTCATTTATATTCCAAAGCAATGTGTGTTGATATTTCAGTTAATGTTATCTTTCATTAGCCTTTTCATCACATGCCTTTTCCATGTAAGGTCATAGTTGTGGTTAAAGCTTGTTTCATAATGATGTCTCAAGCTGTATTCTTTTGACACAAGAACACTTTAAGCACACGGGAATAGTCTCATTTCAACAGAGAATAATGCTTGTTCACAATTTTTTTTTTAAACTTAAAGCCTTTGTGGTAGGGTTGTCGTATTTAATAAACAAAAATACAGGACACCTAATTAAATCTGAATGTCAGATAAACAACAAATATCACATGGGACATACTTATACTAACAAAAATTAATTGTTGTTTATCTGACATTCAAATTTAACTGGGTATGTTATCTGGCAACCCTGGTCTGTCTTTGTTTTTTCCACTTTTGATAGAGACATAGGTTGAAATACATTCAAATGGTCTTCCAGGAAGTGGTGATGTCTTCATTACTTTCTTGTTAGCTATTTTTAAGTGTTGTCAGATGTTTAAAATCAAAATGGGGGAAAAAACTACTTGAAATAAATGAAACATCAATTCTGAAGACTTTGGAAACCAGGCAATAAAGGATTTCATTATGTCAAACAATTGAAAAGCAAATATTGACTGAGCATTTACCATGCTCAGCATTACCAGCATTACCAGCATTACCATGTATAAGGCATTGTATTACAATATGCCACAAGCACAAAAGAAGGGAAAAAGAAAAAAAAGACAAATTCTCAGCCTCTGGAGAATTTACATATTTTGTGGGGAAGATAACACAGATACACATAAAAAGATAATAGTACAAGGCAGTAGATGGTAAGTGCCAAAGGAGTAATAAAGACAAGAGGGTTCAGGAGATCAATCCCATCTGTGTCTTTGGAGAAAGGGAGTAGGGGGAAGGGGGTGTTTTACGAAGTGCTTTATGTTCATCGTCCTGTTTAGGCCTCCTGCTATGGTCTGAATGTCTGTGTCCCTCTCCCTCCCACCCCTGCAAATTCACACGTTGGAATGATAATGCCCAGTGTGATAGTGTTGGGGGGTGGGGTGGGGTGGGGGTGGCTTTGGGAGGTGATTAAGTCTTGAGGGTGGAGTCCTTATGAATGGGTTAGTGCTCTTAAAAAAGAGATCTTTAGTCTCTTTTACCACGTGAAGACGCAGAAAAGAGGTGTCAGCTATGAACCAGGAGGAGTGTTCTCACCAGAATGTGACCACACTGCTGCCTTCATCTTGGACTTCCCAGCCTCCAGAACTGTGAGCAATACATTCCTGTTGTTTGGAAGCCACTCAATCTGCAGTATTTTGTTACAGCAGCCCAAATGGGTTTATACCTCCCAACAACCCTTTGAGGTAGTTATTATTATTATCATCACCAGTTTCCAGGGAGGGTCTACATTACATGCCTATGGTCACACAGATAGTAAGCTGCATGTCTGCTTCCACCTTAGGTCTTCCTGAGCCCACAGCCTCAGTGCTGCTTCTGAGACGATGGGAGAGAAGGCTGGAGCCTCTACTGTTATATGGAGCTCCTAGAGATTTGAGTGGGAGAGAGAGATAAAAGGACTACTTTATAAACTAATTTCTTCACACATTGCCCTAGATATAATGGATAGAAATATTCATTCAATCACACTGGATTATAATGATACTAAAGAAAGTGTCAAAGATTAGAAACACTGTGAAATCAAAACAAACTGAAATGAATTGGTGGCTCTTTGCATGTAGAGGAATGAGAGAACAAGAGAGAAGAGGAAGTATCAAAGATAGGTGCAAACCTGAGAATCTGCAACAAAACAAAACGACAACAACAAAAACCTGGTAGAACTAATAGATGAATTCAGGAAAGTCACAGGATTTTAAACCATCACACAAAAATCAGTTGTGTTTTTATACACCTAACCATCTGAAAAGGAAATTTAGAAAACAATTCCACTTTCAATAGCATCAAAAAGAAAAAATATTTAGGATTAAGCTTAACCAAGCAGGTGAAAGATTTGTACACTGAAAACAACAAAACATTGCTGAAAGAAATGAAAGACACTAATAAATGGAAAGACATCCTGTCTTCATGAACTGAAAAACTTAATATTGTTAAGATGTCAATACTACCTAAAGTACTGCATTGCTCTACAGATTCAATGCAATCCCTATCAAAATCCCAATGAATTTTTTTTGCAGAAATAGAAAAATCCATCCTAAAATTCATATGCAATCTCAAGGGACTCCAAATAGTCAAAACAATCTTGAAAAAGAAGAACAAAGTTTGAGATCTCATGTTTCCTGATTTCAAAACTTACTACAAAGTTACAGCAATTAAAACAGTGTGGTACTGGCATAAAGACAGACATATAGATAAATAGAGTAGAATAGAGAGACCAGAAATGGACCTTCACATATATGGTCAAATGATTTTTGACAAGGATGACTAGACCAAAGGACAGTCTTTTCACAAATAGGGTTGTAAAAACTGAATATCCACATGCAAAAGAGAGTTGGGAAATGCAGGAAACACAAGATATCAGGTAGAGGGACCCGAAGCTCACCTCCTCTCATGAGCACACCCCAAATCACAACTAACTACTAAACAACCATCGATTAAAAAAAAAGAAAGAAGTTGGACCCTTATCTTACAAAATATAAAACATGAATTCTGGGCTTCCCTGGTGGCGCAGGGGTTGAGAGTCCGCCTGCCGAGGCAGGGGACGTGGGTTTGTGCCCCAGTCTGGGAGGATCCCACATGCCGCGGAGCAGCTGGGCCCGTGAGCCATGGCCGCTGAGCCTGCACGTCTGGAGCCTGTGCTCCGCAACAGGAGAGGCCACAACAGTGAGAGGCCCGCATACCGCAGAAAAAAAAAACAAAAAAAAAACCATTAATTCAAAATGGATTAAAGACCTAAATGTAATACCTGAAACCATAAAACTCCTAGAAGAAAACATAGGGGAAAATCTTCATGACAATGGATTTGGCAATGATTTCTTGGATATGGTGCAAAAAGTACAGGCAAAAAGGGAAAACCAGTTAAATTAGATTTCATCAAAACTTAAAAACTTTTGTGTATCAAAGGATGCTATTAACAGAGTGAAAAGGCAATCCACATTTTGGGAGAAAATATATATCTGATATATATTTTCTGGGGAAAAAATCATACATCTGATAAGGGATTAATAACCAGAATATATAAAGAACTCCTACAACTTAAAAACAAAAAAACAACCCCCCAAAATGAGCAGAAGATTTGAATAGACATTTATCCCAAAAGATATACAGATGGCCAACAAGTACGTGAAAAGATGCTTAATATCAATAGTAATTAGGGAAATGCAAATCAAAACCTCAGTAAGATACTCCTTCACACCCATTACAATGGCTATTATCAACAAAATAAAACAAAACAGAAAATAACTCTCTGTGAGGATGTGAAGACACTGGAACCCTTGTGCGTTGCTAATGGGACAGTAAAATGGTGCAGCTGCTGTGGAAAACAGTATGGTGCTTCTTCAAAAAATTCAAGATAGAATCATCATATGGCCCAGAAATTCCACTTCAGGGTATACGCCACAAAGAACTGAAAGCAGGGACTCAAATGGATATTTGTATACATACCCATGTTCACTGCGGCATGATTCACTATACCCAAAAGCCGGAGAAAAAAACAAATATTCATTGACAGATGAGGGGATAAACAAAATGTGCTATATGCATATAATGAAATGGAATATCATTCAGCCTTAAAAAGGATTGAAATTCTGATAAGTACTACAATATGGGTGAATCTTATCCATTATGCTTATCCATTGGATTATATGGATTATGCTTATCCATTATGAAGGCATTACGTTAAGTGAAATAAGTCAGTCACAAAAGTACAAATAACGTATGATTCTGCTTATGAGGTACCTAGAGTAGTCAAGTTCAGAAAGACAGAAATTAGAATGATGGTTTCCCAGGGCTGTGGGGAGGGGGACAAGGACAGTTATTGCTTAATGGGTACAGTTGGGGAAGACGAAAAAGTTCTGAAGATGGATGGTGGTGATGGTAGCACAGCAATGTGATTTATTTACATTATTTATTTATTTACTTATTTTTGGCCACACCACACGGCATGTGGGATCTTAGTTCCCTGACCAGGGATCGATCATGTGCCCCCTGCAATGGAGGCACAGTCTTAACCACTGGACCACCAGGGAAGTCCCAGTAGCACAACAATGTGAATGTACTTATAATGCCACTACATGGTGCATTTTTAAATGGTTGAAATGGTCAGTTTCATGATACCAGGTTGGCCAAAAAGTTCATTCAGGTTTTCTGTCAGCTGCTACCAAAAACCCAAACGAACTTTTTGGCCAGCCCAATATGTATACTTCACCACAATAAAACTTTTTTTTTTTTAAGATAATGTAATCCATAAGCCGACACAACTGCACAAATAAACTACAGCATACCTCTGATTATGGAGCATCCCTCAGCACACCCTGTGTGGCATATGTGACATTTAGTTGTCTGCTATAGCAACCAAGTGAGGGCACCAGTATAAAAATGGGTTTTACCTATTAGTAAAGCTTAATTTCTTCCTTACTTGTTTTAGAGAAAAAAAAAAAAAGTGAAAATAGAAGCTCTAATATTGTCTTCTCAGACTGCCAAAGGGCAGAGGGAAGCAGCAGTAGTTCACTGGGTCCAGTGCTGGGTAAGATGAAGACAGAGACGTGGTGCTGGACTTGGCAACACAAAGGCCCTGGGAGATCTTGACAAGAGCAGTCTGGGTGGAGTGGTGTGGACAGAAACTGCATAGAGTGTATTGAGGAGAGACTGGAAACACTAGTGATCATAATTACTGCCTTCAAAATATTTTGCTTTGAAGGGGAGCAGAGAAATGAGAGAGGAATTTGAAAGGTGTTATGGGGTCATTTGAGGTGTTTTCATTTTATTTTTTCATAGGACAGATTACAGCATGTTTGGATGCTGGCAGGAAAAGTCTAGAAGAGTTGGGGGAACGGTAGGAGCCCATCCTTGAGAACAAGAAAGGGGTGGGATCTGGAGCCCACTAGGAGGAGTTGGCAGGGAGCGTGGTAGTGTGAGGCGTGTGTAGGCGTCTGCTTTTTTTTTTTATATATAAGTTTCTTTCTTTTTCTTTCTTTCTTTTGTTTTTTTGCTACATGGGGTCTTTGTTGCTGTGCACGGGCTTTCTCTAGTTGCAGCAAGCGGGGGCTACTCTTCATCGCGATGCGCGGGTTTCTCATTGTGGTGGCTTCTCTCGTTGCGGAGCACGGGCTCTAGGTGCATAGGCTTCATTCGCTGGCGTGTGGGCTTCATTAGCTGTGGCTCGCGGGCTTTAGAGCGCAGGCTCAGTAGCTGTGGTGCACAGGCTTAGTTGCTCCGCGGCATGTGGGATCTTCCTGGACCAGGGCTCAAACCCATGCCCCCTGCACTGGCAGGCAGATTCTTAACCACTGTGCCACCAGGGAGAACATGCTTGTGTGAGGAAGTGAGGTGGGGGAGGGGGTGTGCATAGGGAATTTGATGGGAAAGAAGGTATAAAATAGTAGTTTTGGAGCTGGGAAACCAAACACACCAGGGATGTAAAATAGGACCCTGGGCAGTGCTGAGTATCCTTTTGTGATTTGTGGTCACAGATTTGCAGTGAGACTGTTTTTTCAGCGGGGCCATGCGTTTCTCTCCAGCACCGCTCTGCTGCTCAGGGACAGGCACGGATCAGGCTGAGGGTTGGTTTTAACCAGGCTGGGGCTTTGCCAGAGAACAACAGAGGGAGAGAGAGGGCCAGGAAGTTCATGGGGTTTGCAAGGTGCGGATTGGGTTTGGTCATGGCTGATGACAAGACCATCATCGTGATAGTGGGCATCTGCAGTGGGTTGAGGAAGTGATCACTAGAGGTGAGAGGGCAAGGAACTAAGAGACCACAGCATAAACATGTGGCAGCGGGGCTGTGTCAGTGCAGTGCAGGGGTTAGGAAAGTCTAATCTGATCCTCTTCTGTCCCATCTTGGTCAGGTGTGATTTTTCCCTCTGTGGCTCTAACCGCTCAGAAGATGACCAAGTTCCTCACCTTCTGCTCAAGGGTGCAGTACAAGCCCGGGAGCAGCAGGACGTCCCCAGTGGGTGGGAGCTTCCTTCCCAAGTAAGGATAGCTCAGTACCAAGTCCTGTCCACTCCACTTCCTGGTTCTCTCAACTAAGGGTCCTCCTCTCCCTTCCCATTTCAAGAACTCTGCTCCTCCGAGGCTTTCCTCTTCCCTGTGAACCATCCTCATACCTGCTCTTTCCTTTCCCTGGAGCCCCGGCATACTCAGCAGCCCACGTCTGGATCTTTCTGTCTCACATCTGCAGCAGAGGCCCCTCTGAGTCTGCTTCCTCTTCACTGTGTGCTTTGGCAAAGAAAAATAGCCGTCAGGGTTCTAGAGAGAGCAAAAGAGGGGAGAAATTCACAGAAAGCACACAGGAAATTAGAGGTACACCCTGTCTTGGATGGATTTTATCCATGAGCCTGTTGAATGAAGTCGTCAAAAATTAAAAACAGGAGTAGAGGTGGAAGAGAAGAGAGTGAGCCAGGTGTTAAAGTCATCGGTGACTAAGGTGGAATGATCAGTACAGAAAGATGTTTGATGATATGAACTTTGAAGGACGGTGGGAGATATAACGCCTGAGATGGCATTTGGGGGGCAAGAAAGGTCTGTAAAGGCCAATATCCTCCATCTGCCATGTTCCCCTTCACATCTCCATGACCTTGTACAAAGCAGTGAGTACAGGGAGTGTGCTCAACAAAGGTATATTGAATAAATGGATGGGCAGTTAATTGAACCCAGTGTTTATATTTAAATCAAGTGCCACAACCCCACCACTCTTCTAGAATAAGTGGCAGTCTCAGCTTCCTGCTCCAGGACATGTGACTGTCATGGGGAGCAAAGGATGCTCAAGGGGGTCAGCTGCCTGTCAGGAAGACCCACTCCCACTGAATGAGAAAGAGATGCTGGAATCAGATAGACTGAAATAGAATCATCAGCTCTTTTCCTGCTAGGCTTAAAGATCATGATCTCAGCTGTGGCCATTATCTGGATCCCTAGTAGATCTCTTTCTTCATCCAGCCCTGGAAAGTTTAGGGAAAG
>NW_006780802.1:795734-833702 GCF_000442215.2 Lipotes vexillifer | reverse complement strand
AGGGAAAGATGAGCAGGGAGTAAGTCTCTTAATATCAAGCTGCATCAAAGAAAAAAAAAAAAGCCCAGAAGAGGCTGGACCACACATCCTCCACCCCTTCAAGTATAAGTTACTTCTCAACTTTGGGAAGCAGTGAATGAGGGGGCAGAAAAAAAACTAGAAATTTCCTCTCGTATTTTTCTTTCTTACTGAGTGAGCATTTTCTCCCTTCTTTGAAAGGTAAAGGGGGAGGGTAAAGGGCTCCCCCTAACACACCCCAGCTTTTTATTCTCCTGATACACTTGACTATATAGTCAGCTGAGGATATGATGTTTTCCTGGGAAAGGTGATCAGCTGCCTGTCAGAAAGATCTGCTCCTACCATCATGAGACTTCCCCACCCACCCACCAAATGCCAACTACTGTTTCTTCACGTAACTTCCTGGGAACACTGATTTAAATTTTGTTCCCTGAAAGCTCTAAACTTGTAAGAACAAAAACTTTACTAAATGAATTGTGCTTCTACTAATTGACCTACCTTCCCACCCCTTTCTGTCTTTCCAAACTCTTCCACTGTGACCTCTGGACCTTATGGTGTAGCAAACCAGCAAACTCCCCTATATTCTGGCTGGTCAAAATGTGATTCATGGTACATTTTAAAACCAACACAAACTAGCAGTGAAATGTCTGAGTCATTTAATAATTCTATGCTTAAATTTTTGAGGAAGTGACAAACTGTTTTCCAAAGTGGTTGTATCATTCTACCTTCCTACCAGTAATATACAAGTATTTCAATTTCTATATATCCACACCAACACTTATTGTTTTCTGTTCTTTAAAGGTATAGCCATCCTAGTGGGTGTGAAGTGGCATCTCTTTGTGGTTTTGGGTGCATTTCCCCAATGACTGATGATGTTGAGCATCTTTTCATGTGTTTTACTGGCTATTTGCATATCTTCTTTGGAGAAATATATATTCAAATTTTTTGCCCATTTTTAATAGAGTTAATTGTCTTTTTTTATTGAGTTGTAAAAGTTCTTTCATAATTCTGGATCCTTTATGTTTCCTTATCTGATATATGACTTACAAATATTTTCTTCATTCTGTGGGTTGTCTTTTCACTTTCTTGATGGTGCCCTTTGAAGCACAAAAGTTTTTAGTTATGACAAAGTATAATTTATCTTTTCTTTTCTTCTGTTGCTCTGCTTCTGGTGTCATACCTAAGAAACAATTGCTTAATCCAAGGTCATGCACATTTATGCCTATGTTTTCTTCTAAGAGTTTTATTGTTTTACTCCTCCCCCACCCTTTTTGGGAACAGCTTTAATGAAATATAATTCACATACCATACAATTCATCCATTTAAAGCGTGCAATTCAATAATATTTAGTACATTCACAGAGCTGTGCAACCATTGTCACAATCAATTTTAGAACATTTCCATCACTCTCTGAAAAAAAATCCTCTTTCATATAGCTATCATGCCCTATTTTTCCCAACCCTGCCGCCATAGACAACCACTAATCTACTTTCTGTCTCTATATATTTGTCTATTCTGGACATTTCCTATAAATGGAATCATCCAGAATGTGATCCTTTGTGGTTGGCATGTTTTCAAGGTACATCCATGTTGTGGTGTCAATACTTTCTTTTCCTTACTGAATAATATTTCATTGTATGATATATCCTATGATACTTCTTAAATGACAAAAATTATAGACATGAAGAATAGATTAGTGGTTGCCAGGTGTTAGGACTGGCAGTTGTGAGGGCACGGGATGCCATGACTGTGGCTATGAAAGGATAGCATGAGGCATCCTTGTGATGGTACTGACTGTGGTGTTGGTCACACAAATCTACACAGGCGAGAAAATTGTACAGAATTAAATACACACACACACACATACACACACGAGTACATATAAATGGTAAAATCTGAAGATCAGTGAATTGTAGCAGTATCATTTTCTTGCATAGCATATTGTACTCTAGTAATGCAAGATGTTATCTTTGGGAGAAACTGGATGAAAGGTATACAGGATCTTTGGGTGGGATGGGGGAGAATGGTTGGTGATAGCTAAAAGGTACAGGGTTTCTTTTGGGGTAATGAAAATGTTCTAAGAATGAACATGGTGGTGGTTGTGCAATCTGTATATACTAGGAACCAGTGAATTGTACATTTTAAGTAAGTGAATTGTATGGCATGTGAATTATATATCAATAATGCTGTCAAAAAAGAGAATGCTTATAAATGGAATCATATAGTATCAACCCCCACCCTCCCCCTGCACCAAGACTGGTCCTATGTCTTTTTAAAAAATATTTATTTATTTATTTTGGCTGCACCGGGTCTTAGTTGCAGTACGCAGGCATGTTGTAGCATCTTTAGGTGTGGCATGGGGGATCTTTAGTTATGGCATGAGGACTTCTTAGTTGCGGCATACATGTGGGATCTAGTTCCCCAACCAGGGATCGAACCCAGGCCCCCCTGCACTGGGAGCATGGAGTCTTACCCACGGGACCACCAGGGAAGTCCCAGTCCTGTTATTTTTTTTATTTTTTATTTTTTGCGGTACACGGGCCTCTCACTGTTGTGGCCTCTCCCGTTGCGGAGCGCAGGCTCAGCGGCCATGGCTCACGGGCCCAGCCGCTCCGCGGCATGTGGGATCTTGCCGGACCGGGGCACGAACCCGTGTCCCCTGCATCAGCAGGCGGACTCTCAACCACTGTGCCACCAGGGAAGCCCAGTCCTGTTATTTTTAAACAAAAGTTTGGTCCCAAAGAAAATACCTATTACCAGAAGTAGTAAATATAGATAATACCTACAGTACAGAGAAATTTATATGTAAGATATAGTTGAGCATGACAGGAGGCAATTGGGCATGACCAAACAGGAGAGAATCCGTTCTCGCTCTCTGAGGAGTGTGTAGCATTACCATTCACATACAAACGCAATTCAGGTGGGTCTCTTTTCAAGTCTATTCCAAGGATGGGACTTCACAACTCTCTCCGAGCCAAAAATGACATGGATGAAAACAAGCTGTTTTCAGCTCAATTCAGATAAGATAGATTTTTATTGGAAGAGAAAGCCAGCAGCAGTGATAGCAACACACAAACACGCTGAGCTTCACAACATCAGCTGCTTCTAGATTCACAGATAAAAACTGTGACTGAGAGCTTTTCTGTTCTTGGCACAGAGGTGGAACACTCTCCTTCATATGTAGCTATTATCTTGTTTTCTGTATTATTTCCCTCCCAGCTAGATCATTACAAAGCGTTCTGCTGGGAGAGCCATATTTGTAGACCTCACATACTTCTTTTCTGGTGGAAATAAAGTGACTGTTGTTCTATAGAATACTGTCCCTTGATCAGTGATATCATGATTATTCACCCATGGCATTCAGTAGAAGGAAACTTGATTGGGTCTATATCCCAGTGTGTGATATAGTTTCAAAGCTAGAAATTTGGGAACTTAAAAATTTCAAAAGGAAGTCCTAAAGGTAAATTCTTTAATAATTTAAAAATAACAGGTATTCTCAATGTCCTGAAAGGTACAGATTATTTAAGTGGTATTTAACCATTATTTGAGACAGAGAGGAGAGAGAGAGAGAGAAAGAGAGTGAGAAGAGAGAGAGAGAGATCAAGAGAGGGAGCCGTCAAGGTTATTGCCATTGTTCTGACTCTGGGTTCACTTCCACTGTGTATTGTGCTTTCAATGTAGAATAAAACTGCATGAGTAATTATCTTTAACTCGCTGAACAAACTCTCTTCCACAGAGGGGTACCCTCTCTGACAGTAGAGAAATTAACTACAATAGAAATGTTTCACAAGTCTGGCATTTCATAAATGTTAGGACAGAGATCCCTCTCTAAACCAGAGGTTGGCGAACTTCTATAAGGGGACAGAGTGTAAATATTTTAGGCTTTGTGGGCCAAATGGTCTCTGTTGCAACTATTCAACTCTGTCACTGTAGCCGGACACTAGGTAAGCCATAGACACTAGGTAAGTGGATGGGGATGACTCTGTTCCAACAAAACAGTATTTATGGACACTGAACTTGAATTTCATATAACTTTCAACAGTCATGAAATATTTTTGATTTTTATTTTTCAAAAAGAGTCTTAGCTTACGAGCTGGACAAAAACAGGTGAAGGGCCAGATTTGGCCTGTGGGGATTAGTTTGTCTGCCCTACTCTAACGGACGGAAGAGTAGAAACATTGAAGTCTGTGTAACAGAGTGGGGGGGAACCCACGTTTGGAGTAGGCAGAGGTGGGTTTGAATTTTGACTCTGCCACTCACCAGTTGTGTGACCTTGGACAAGTTATGTAACCCACTTAAAACCACGTCCTCATCCGTAAAATGAGGATGGTAATAGACATTCCATAGGATTGTTTGAGAGTAAAATGAAGTAAGACGTGTATGTTTAGCACATGCAAGGTCACAGTGAGTCTAGTTACCACTATAATGAACGTCTAGAGAAGTGCCACAAAGCCTTCACTTGCCCCAAGTCTCTACCCCCAAAGTGGAATTTATAGCAGGTTTTTTTTATCAAGACAGCATCTATCAGGC
The DNA here is from genome assembly GCF_000442215.2 of Lipotes vexillifer. Lineage (NCBI taxonomy): Eukaryota > Metazoa > Chordata > Mammalia > Artiodactyla > Lipotidae > Lipotes > Lipotes vexillifer. The sequence goes on along the minus strand of NW_006780802.1, from coordinate 829,154 downwards.
CAAATCATAGAGTAGGTCCTGAGTCTTTATTCTCTCACCCCACACATTCATCGGCAGATCATATCTGCTCTACCCTCAAAATATACCCAGAATCTGACCACTTCTCCATAACTATCACCCTGCTCCACGCCACCATCAACTTTCACCTATTCTTTCTGCTCCCACCTGGCCCCTCTACCTTCCACAGGGATGCTTTTAAAATATAACTCAGGGTGGGCTTCCCTGGTGGCGCAGTGGTTGAGAGTTCGCCTGCCGATGGAGGGGACATGGGTTTGTGCCCCGGTCTGGGAGGATCCCACGTGCCGCGGAGCGGCTGGGCCCGTGAGCCATGGCCTCTGAGCCTGAGCATCTGGAGCCTGTGCTCCGCAACGGGAGAGGCCACAACAGTGAGAGGCCCACGTACCACAAAAAATAATAATAATAATAAATAATAATAATAATAACTCAGATCACTTCATTCTCCTGCTCAAAAGCCTCTAATCATTCCGTTCAGGAGAAAATCTAGGTCCTTACCATCTAAACTCTTGGATCTCCTACATTCTTCCCCTTGCTTCTTAAGCTCCAACCATAAAGCCTCGTTATTCTCCAAACATGTCAACCTTGCTCCCACTTCTCTCTTTAATATTTGTTGGTATTTCTTTCTGCTATGTTTTTTCCCCAGATAACCAAGTGTTTTAAATTTTACTACGTCTTTCAGATCTGTGCTCAAATATAATCTTGTTAGGAAAGCATTCCTTGACACTCCTTAACTCTCTTATACTGCTTGGTGCTCACACTACCACCTCCTGCCATATTTTGTGTCTATCTCTTGATTGAATGCCTCCTGCCACTAGTCTAGTAAGCTCATGAAAGCAGAATTTGCGTATCCCATTCACAGTTGTATCATCAGTGTCTAGAACAGTGCCTGGCACACAGTAGTTTCAAATTTGTTGAGAAAATTATCTTATTATCTATGAATCTTTTAGAGTTTAAATAAATAAGTGTATTTATTAAACTTTCACGGTTCTAAAAGATTCTGAAAAATGAGAGCTTTTTTTCTTTAATAAATGTATTTATTTATTTATTTTTGGCTGCGTTGGGTCTTCGTTGCTGTGCACAGGCTTTCTCTAGTTGCAGCGAGCGGGGGCTACTCATTGCAGTGGCTTCTCTTGTTGCAGAGCACGGGCTCTAGGTGCACGGGCTTCAGTAGTTGTGGCATGTAGGCTCAGTAGTTGTGGCACACGGGCTTAGTTGATCCGCAGCATGTGGGATCTTCCTGGACCAGGGCTTGAACCCATGTCCCCTGCAGTGGCAGGCGATTCTTAACCACTGCACCGCGAAGGAAGTCTCAAAAGGAGAGCTTTTTGAGTATTTTTCTTGTATTGATTTAGAATACATATTTGGCTGCATATAAATAACAGCAGCTTAATGAGAGAGAAATTAATTTCTTTATTACCTAAGAGTCTGGGGGTAGGTGGTTCGGGGCAATGCTCTGTGAACTTGTCCAGATAACCAGACTTCCTCTACTCTGTTGCTCATGGTTCCTAAAGTGTACTGCCCTTGTCTGAATGGTCCAACAGGAGGAAAGAAGGGGTAGGAAGAACACACATAGACTCTATTTAAGGACACTTTCTATAAATTGTACAAAACATTTTCACTCACTTCTCATTATAAAACTAATCCCATTATTGCAGCCAATGCAGGAAGGGGTGAAATATGAAGTGGGTGGTCATTTGAGGACTTAAAATTCAGCAGTTCTACTTCTGTAAGGGGAAAGGGGGCAAATAAATATTGGGGGAGGGATTAGTCTTTGTCCCAGGTCTCTGTCTTTTCCCATTGTAAAGAGCTCTCCCTCTCATCTTCCACAATTGTCTCCCCACTCTCATCCATTGCTTTTCTTTCTCAGTGTGGATTCAAGAAAGTGATAAGTTCCCCCAGTAGAGCTTAGCCTAAGGTCATCTCTCATGGACCTTGGAAAACTCCAGCAGTCACTAAAGTCTCATGCCTTTTGACTGTCAGAGATTCTGCATGAATAGTCCCAGGACTTGTAGCCACATATACCAAATCTGTGCTTCTCTCCTGGGGCGTTAGGAGGTGGGGAGTAATGTAACCCTAATATTGAATGTTCAGGAGATACACGAATAAGACTAACAGGTTAGTAAGAGGATCATGTATCTTTGGGAAAAGTGTTCTGGGTTGTGGTTGTTGCTTTTAAAGATATTTGGCATGTTAAACAATTATGTTGCTCACAAAAGGCTGTTTCCAAACAAATGAGGATTTTATTCTGTTTTCATTTTTTTTCTTCTAGATGATTTTGAGAATTACCTGTCCGGACTTTGGTGGTTGCTGCTAACTACTCAGCAGCCATTAGTCTGCAATACACATCTAAAATAGGAGTTGAAGAAAGTGTGAATATGTATACATATATTTTTTATTTTTGCGGTACGCGGGCCTCTCACTGTTGTGGCCTCTCCCGTTGCGGAGCACAGGCTCCGGACGCGCAGACCCAGCGGCCATGGCTCATGGGCCCAGCCGCTCCGCGGCATGTGGGATCTTGCCGGACCGGAGCACGAACTCGTGTCCCCCCTGTATTGGCAGGCGGACTCGCAACCACTGCGCCACCAGGGATGCCCATGAAAGTGGTTTGATTTAAGCATGTAGTGAATGCTGTGGAGAACGACTCAGTCACCCCTCAGGTCTCCTATCACTCCCCAGCTCTCAGCTAAATCGTCCCTGGGAACTGCCCTCAGCTAAAAAGAGCCACTCGACCTTCCTTCCTGGAACAGCTCACAGCTGAGGACTGGACCACGTGGAGCCATCCTGCCTGGCTCCCTTGCCTCATGAAGGGCCTTCCCAGCTCCAGAGCTGCCTGTAGGACTGCGCCACCCTGCAGCTTCTCCCTCAGTCAATCCTATTTCCTCCACCCTCCCCACAGGGGTTGAGCCCCATAAGACTCACCAACAGTTACTACACACAAATCTCCATCTCAGAGTCTCTTTCCCAGGGAAACTGACCTCAGTCAGCTTCTGAAGACCCAGATTTGAAGAACAGTCCTATTCATATTTTAGTCTGTATTTGTACGTCAGTCAGAGGACTATTTTATTTACCTGATTACAGGAAGAGATAATTTTTGGTGGATTTTTTTGTTTGTTTCACATCACAATAGAAAAAGTATTTTTGGAAAGTGTGAAAATAAATAAAACTCAGAACTCATAGTTTTAAAATTTGTGGTCAAGGTAATCTAATATTAGAAAATAAAAATAAATGTTCTTTATGTATTCTTTCTTTCTCTTTTAGTAACTTTTAAAAACAAAGCAACAACCATTAAAATAATGATTTGTGAAAAAAAGAGACAGAATTTGAAATAAAGTAGAAGAAACGGTAGCAGTTATCTAAACTTTACCACTATTCAGGTTCAAGTATGGAAAATACTTTCAATTAATATGTATACAAATATAGATATAATTTATATAATATATATAAATTCTAAGATTATACTGTGCTCTACAATTTAACCACAAGTTGAGAAAGTAACTAATGAAATACTGAGTACTTAAGGGCCTCCCACTTTACACAAATATATTTAATTTTACCACCATATCCTGAGGTAAGCATTGTAGTCCCAATTTTATAAACACGAACTTTAAGTTTCAGAAAAATTAAGTCATTCTTCTAGATCACCGAAACAGTATGTGGTAGGGACAGAGTTCAACTCAGATCTGCCTGCTTTTAGGATTAATCAATTCACATGTTTTTCTTTTTCGGCCACACTGCACGGGTTGCAGGATCTCAGTTCCCCGACCAGGGATCAAACCCGGGCCACAGCAGTGAAAGCCCAGAATCCTAATCACTAGGCCACCAGGAAACTCTGCCTGCTTTTACAGTTGACGTCATGATCTAACTTCATACTGTGTGTGGTTTCTGGTTTCTAAATGAAAGAATGGGCTGGACCAGACCACAGAGTCTGCTTCTAGAAGGACAGTGGATGAGAATTATGACTTTTCCCAGCTCACAGAAGCTTTCATTTAGGTCTACCCCAATAAGAAACAAGGTATAGAAGATATTCTTGAGATCAGCTTTCCAACGGGGGGACACAGCAACCAGTGACTCCCTTGTGTTTCGTGGAGATACATTGGAGGGCTGGTGGGCTACGAGCTGTGTGTGAGACAGCTGCCTGGCTGGAGGAGCACAGACCTGTGTGCTCACTGCCTTTATACCACCAGCCACATCAGCATTCCAAGTAAGCAAAAGCAACGTACACAACTGTTTGTGGCAATAATTCTGATACTGATGAAACCAGGTTGAGGTCCTGAAATTCTCTTTCAGTACTGGGCATTGTAACCTCATCCCACTCAGGATCTCAGTGCATAGAAGTTTCCTTCTGTCACCTCAGAAATCAGAATTCAAAGAATTCCTATGCCAAATGTAGTAGCTGTATAAATAATTTAAATTACATACAACAACTTTTTATGGTGAAATTTCATTACCTAAAGAGAATTTACCCATAATATAACTAAAATACACTAACCAGTCACAATGGGCCAGTTTTTAGGTGATAAATTCACGGAAGCTGAAAATTTTTAAATTTTAAATGATAACACCATATGACTCAAGCTGCAGAAAAAAAAATTGTGAATAACTTTAGATTCCTTGATCTAGAACTTAGTCAAAATGAAGTGGAGCTCTAAGGCAAACAAGGACACACAGAAAAGTGGTGTCTTTGTTTTGTCTTTCATATATAATTGTCTTTTTTTTTTTTTTTTTTAATTTATTTTTGCGTTACGCGGGCCTCTCACTGTTGTGGCCTCTCCCGTTGCGGAGCACAGGCTCCGGATGCGCAGGCTCAGCGGCCATGGCTCACGGGCCCAGCCGCTCCACGGCATGTGGGATCTTCCCGGACCGGGGCACGAACCCGTGTCCCCTGCATCAGCAGGCGGACTCTCAACCACTGCGCCACCAGGGAAGCCCTATAATTGTCTTTTATACATACATAATTCTACCTCCTACCTTTAGAAATAGGAAAGCAAAATATTAGAACAGTTTGGATTGTTTAGCTAGAAGAAAAGAACATATAGATAATATTCTAGTTTTTCTGAAAAAACAGATTTACTGAGGTATAATTTTGTACACAAAGAACTGCACATACTTAATGGGTGCAATTTGAAGAGTTTGGATGTCCGCAAACCCCTGTGATCCCATCACCACAATCAAGGTCACAGTCACATCCATCGCCTCCTAATTTCCTGTGTTCTTTTGTTTTTGTTTTGTATTTTTGTTGTTGCTTTGTTTGGGAGTCATTGTTCAAAGTTTCAGTTATGCTAGACGAATAAATTCTAGAGATCTGCCATACAATATAGTGCCTAGAATAACAACACAGTATTGTGCACTTCAAAATATTCTGTTCTTCATTCACTATGTCAAGAAGAATAGAATAATATGTATCTTCAAAGCCTATCTTTTTTCGTCCTATTCTTCAAAAGGAATTAGGCTTAAACCACAGTGAGAGAGACTTATGTGATAAATAAAAGGACAAAAATGATTATTTTTATTCAAAAAATATTTTTCCTAATTGTGAAAGTAATGCATACCATGTAGAAAGTTAGGAAAAACAATGAAGAACATAAAAAGAGAATAAAGGTTGCTCAGATTCTAATCACCAAAAGACAATTACTTTAATGTTTTGGTGTAGTTCTTCCTTCCTTCTTTCTAGTTTTGAGTAGGTAATATATTCATATGGTTCAAGGGTCAAAAGAAAAAAAGCACATACCCAAGTCATCTGGGCATGGAGTTCTCCCACCTAGATGCAACTAATATACATTTCTTATGTATCTTTCCAAATCCTCCCAGAATGAATTTGTGCATATAAAAACAAATGCATGTATTCCCCCCTGCTTTTTTCTGTTTTCAGAAATGATAGCATACTCTGTACACTGTTATGCAACTTGTTTTTTTTCACTTAACAATAGATCTTGGAGATCTTTCACGTCAATCCACAATGAGCTTTTTCTCATTTTCTTTTTTACTTCTGCTTATCCAATTGTATGGATATACAGTACCATGATTTATTTGAGAAGTTTCTTTTTCATGGATATTTATATTTTTAAAAATCTTTAGCAGTTACAAATAATACTGCAGAAAAGTACCCTACTCCTATGCCATTGTATACCTGTGTAAGTATAGCTTTTGGATAAATTCCTATTGTAAAATTATTAGGTCAAAAAATTTTGATAGATATTGGGCAAAGTGCCCTCCAGAAAAAGTTCTGAACTCTTTTTTTGACCCATATTTTCTTTTTTTTTAAATAAATTTATTTATTTTATTTATTTATTTTTTAAATTTATTTTTGGCTGCACTGGGTCTTTGTTGCTGCACACGGGCTTTCTCTAGTTGCGGTGAGTGGGGGCTACTCTTTGCTGCGGTGCGTGGGCTTCTCATTACAGTGGCTTCTCTTGTTGCGGAGCACGGGTTCTAGGCGCGTGGGCTTCAGTAGTTGCGGCTCATGGGCTCCAGAGCACGGGCTCAGCAGCTGTGGCGCACAGGCCCAGCTGCTCTGCGGGATGTCGGATCTTCCTGCACCAGGGCTCGAACCCACATCCCCTGCATTGGCAGGCAGGCTCTCAACCACTGCGCCACCAGGGAGGCCCTTAACCCATATTTTCTTCTAGAGTTTGTGATAGTAAATTTTCTCTCTCAATTTGACCGCATTGGGGAATATCAGACCACAAGACTTCATAGCTTCCATAATTGTGTAAGCCAATTCCTCATAATAAACCTCCTTTTATATCCCATTGGCTCTGTTTCTTTGGAGAAGTCTGACTTATACAGAGTTTATTAAAATAAAATTACACACATATATAATTTATTTACTCATCTCTAGAGAAAATTGGCAGGACAACAGAATCTCCCTCTCTCTCCCATTAAAATCTTAATAAATTAATAAGACATAGAAACAGCATACACACGCATTATTAAACTACAGGGGGGCAAAAATTTTCTCCATGTTATTTGAGAAGCATTATTCAGAAACAGAAGTCGTGGGAATCCTTAAGTAGATTTTGCAGATGCAAGAGTTACGAGAGGAAAAAAAAGCAAGAGGAAGGTACTGAGACAAAATACTAATCCATGACTAATACATCTACTTTGGAACTGGGCAGAACTGATGGCGACAGGCACGTGATATCTGCTCATAAGGAAAGACATAGGAAGTCGCTCTAGAAGGGAAGTCCTGTTCCTCTCCACGGATATGCGGTGAATCAGTGAAAGCCAGACGTAATGCCCATCACACTGGTCTATTTTTCTCTTGCTGGGAACAAGGTAGGAGAGAAATTGGGGTATAATAAGGGAAAACTATCTCCAAATTTAAAAAGTCTAGACAAATTGAAATGAAAAAAAGAAAACAAATTAAAAACTACTGCACAGGGAATGATATTCAATATCTTGTAATAACCTATAATGAAAAAGAATCTGAAAAAATATATATATGTATATGTATAACTGAATCACTTTGATGTACACCTGAATCAACAGTAAATCAACTATACTTCAATAAAAAATTTTTTAACTAAAAATATTAAAAACCATCAGAGACATATATGGTACGTGGAAAGCTCCATGTGAAACAGTCCTCTGTTGTATACACAAATAGTGTCTTAGCTTGAACTGGAAGAAACCCTGCATGTTGCCCTCTCCTTTTCGTCAGAAGAAGGCTTGGGATGTGGCTGGTGGATAAAGAGTGGACAGCAGAATACTCCTTCAGAGCTAACAGTTTTTGACAGTATAAAGTCTTGGTACCACCTAAATTAGAGGCATAATCAGGATAACAGGCTTCCTCACCCCACCAGCGCCCCTGCCCCAACTATGAGAACAGACAGAAGTATGCCTGATTAGGAGGAATAAACTCTGAGGCAGTTCTTTAAACACAACCATAGATGCGAATGCAAAGATGAAAGTCTACCAAACCTATCAACTGATACTGTGCCCAGGTCTGGGAACTTGTAATTGAGGCAATAAAAATGCAGAACACAGAATACAAAAATATCGAAGCCCAGCCATTAGGCTGGTTAATAAAAATGAGACAAGACAATCAATCTCTTTGTTAAACAAGAAATCTAGTAGAGTCGTGGTCATTTACTCTTTTTATCATGCAGAGGAGAGAAAAAAAAATGCTAGTAATCTTCTACTGATTTCACAGAACAATCTTCCAAGTATTGATACTGTATAGAAATATGGAAATGTCAAACATGACATCAAGAGAGCACCAGATTATTAAGACAATTTATCATAATTATAGAGCATTTTGGAGATGAAGAACACAGCAACGATTTTTTGTCTGTATTATCCTTCCAAGGATAAATTTATAATAACAAAGAACAGAACAAGTTAATATATTTATAAACATTCACGCAAGTCTCAATACCACATCAGATCAGATTCTCCGAACATGTTTTATGACATAAGGATGGTCACTCTTTTGCAACTGCAGTGGAGAAACCACCTCTCCTAAATGTCTCTTAGGCTCCTTTTGTTAATTACGAAGACTTGCATTTTTAAGAGCCAACTCTGGAATTTCATTCATTACTTAAAGCAACAACCAGGCCTGTGGGATTCAATTTTATTTGAAGAAGAGGAGAAAGAGATGAACATGATTTTACTAAAGAACAGTGAAATAAGCTGAAGCTTATTATAGAAAGAAGATGCAAACTGGTGCTTGGTAAGGAAAGAAGAGAATCCAGGAGAATCCACCTGTACTATAATTAGAAAACTAGAAGGCTCAGATAAAAAGCCAAATTGCTTTTAAACTAAGTAGCCTTTAAGACAAACCGCATTATTCAGGATAAACAGGGGTAACATAATTATGAAAGGTTCATTTCAACTGGTAGGTTTAGCAACTTTAAGTTTCTATGTACCTAATCATTTAGCCTTAAAAACTGATAGAACTGTTAAGAGAAATAGACAAATCCACATTCATAATATGGTATTTTAACATTAACCACTCAGTAATTGATAGAAAAATGGGAAAACAATTCTTAAAAATATATATAATTTAAACATTATAATTAATAAATTTGACCTAATAAACATATATTGAATACTGCATATAATAAGCACATTCAAAATATTTACAAAAATTGACCATATACTCAATATTAAAGCAACCTAAACAAATGTTTTAGGATTGAAATAATAACACAAGCATTTTTTCCCTAACATAATACAATGAGTTAGAAACAACAACAACAAAAGAGACCTCAAGAAAATCTTTGTATGTTTGGAAATTAATTAGATACATATCTAAGTGACTCATGGATCAAAGAAGAAATTATTGTTGAATTAAAAAAAATAATTTGAACTGAGAAATAATTAAAATAGTACATATCAAAACTTACGAGATTCACCTAAAGCAATACTTGGAAAAATTATGGTCTAAGATGTTCACACTAGCAAAAAGCTAAGAATTAATAAACTAAGAATAAAATTCAAGAAAATAGAAAAAGAAAACCAAAATAAACCCAAAGAAAGTAGAAGAAAGAATGATAGAAATAAGAATAGGATAGAATAGGAGCCAATAAAATTAAAAGAACAAACACACAATATAGAGGATCTGTAAAGCCAAAGGTTGATTTTTCAAAAAACCTAATAAATTTAACAAACATCTGATGAGGCCAATAAAAAAAAATGACAGCACAAATAACTAATATCAGAAAAAGAGGACATTACTATAAAAGCTAGAAATACTGAATACAGAATAAAAAGTCATTATGGACAATTTTATGCCAATGAATTTGAAAATGTTGATTAAATGAACAAATTTTATTAAAGTACAATTTACATCAACTGTCTTAAGAAGAAATAGAAAAACTGAGTGGTTTTAAAACCCAAATGATCTTTCAATGCAGCTGAAGGAATTGAATCAAGGAAACTATGGGGACTACATGGCTCCCCATTGAATTCTAACAGTGAAGGAATAAATAATTCTGATATTCTGAAGATTTTATTCTGATATTATACACAAACTCCTTCAAGAATAGAAAAAGAGAGAACACTACTAATCTCATTTTACAAGGCTAGTGTAAACTTGGTAATGAGAAAGAAAAATTATAGTGCAATGTAGATACGAAAGTTGTAGTAAAATATTAGCAAACTGAATCCAGCAATATTCAGAGAGTATAAAACATGATGACTGTGCCAAACTCCAGGATCCCCAGTGGTCCCCACCTTCAGGTAGTTCCCACTGTAGCAGGCTCGGTGTATGTGACCAACAGAATACAGTAGGTGTGATGGTGTGTCACTTCTGAGATTTGGTTATTAAAGATGTGATGGGGCTTCCCTGGCGGCACAGTGGTTGAGAGTCTGCCTGCCGATGCAGGGGACATGAGTTCGTGCCCAGGTCCAGGAAGATCCCACATGCCGCGGAGGGGCTAGGCCCGTGAGCCATGGCCACCGAGCCTGAGCATCCGAAGCCTGTGCTCCGCAACCGGAGAGGCCACAACAGTGAGAGGCCCGCGTACCGCGAAAAAAAAAAAAAAAGATGTGATGGCTTCTAACTATTGATCTTCCTCACAGATCATTCACTTTGGGTGAAGCCAGCAGCCATGTCATGAACATCAGAAGGAGAGGCCCATGTAGTGAGGAGCTAAGCCTGCCCAGGGCCATGTGAGTGAGCTTGGAAGTGGTTCCTCCAGCCCAATCAAGCCTCCAAGTAACCTTGGCCAACACCTTGACTGATATCCTGTAAGACACCCTGAGCTAGAATCACTCTGCTAAGCCATTCCTGGCTTCCAGATGCACGGAAACTGTACGAGATAATAAATATTTGTTATTGAAGCTGCTATGTTTTGGGGTAACTTGTTATGGAGCAAAAGATAAGTAATACATACAGTGACCAACATAGGATAATTCCAGAAATGCAAAGCCAGTTTGACATTAGAAAAATCAATTAATGGATTCCACCACACTAAAGGAAAAAATTAAATTTTATCTCAATAGATATAGAAAAAGCAAATCAATTACAAAAAAAAAAAAATCAATGGCATTTCTATACACTAGCAACAAATGGAACCTCAGAACCAAAAAAAAAGGTACTTATGAATAAATATTAAAAACAGATGTGCAGGAACTTTATAGCCTAAATAAATTTAAGAATAGAAAAATGCAGTAATATAAATATGTCAATTCTCTCCAAATTAATGAAATGCAATGAAATTCTAATAAAAACTCATAACTTTTTGCAGACTTGATCAGATGGCTGTAAAATTTATATGAAAGAAAAGGGCCCCAAATAGCCAGAAGAAAAGGGGAGCAGAGATCGTGTTCTCCCAGATATCAAGATTCATTTTAAAGCTCTAATAATTATGACATGCCAATGTATGACTGATTATGACAGAGGCAGCATTGTAGATCAGTGGGTAAAGGATGGACTGTTTAAAGAATGGTGATGGAACGCTTGGTTTTCCGTTTGTAAAATGTAATATTGAATCTTTACCTCCCATACATACATAAAAATTATTTCAGGGGTGAGGGGGGATTATATTTATCAGAGTTGTCCAGAGAAACAGAATCAATAGAAGATACAGATGGATGGATAGGTAAATAGACAAACAGATAGATTAAATAGCAGGATAGCTAGCTAGATGGATGGTTAGATAGATAGTTGATAGATAGATAGATAGGTAGGTAGATAGATAGATGGGTGAAAGATAGATAGATAGATAATAATAAGGAATGGGCTCACACATTTATGGAGACTGGTGAGCCCCAAATCTTCAGGGTGGGCCAGTTGTGTGAGAGACCCAGGGAAAGTTGATGTTCAGCTTTCAAAGGCCATAAGGCAGGTAGAGTCAATGTTGCAGATGAAACGTGAAGGCAGTCAGCTGGAGAATTCTCTCTTACTCAGGAAAGGGTCAGCTCTTTTGTTCTACTCAGGCCTTCAACTGATTGGATGAGGCCCACCCACATTAGGGAAGGCAATCTGCTTTACTCAAGTCCACTGATTTAAATATTAATCTCATCAAAAACATCCTCACAGAAACATCCAAAATAATGTTTGACCAACTATCTGGGCACCTGTGGCCCAGCCAAGTTAACACATAAAAATTAACCATCACAAGAGTTAAAGATATAAGTGGGAGCAAGAGACCTTCTACACATAGAAGAATATGTTTACAACCTTGGGATGAAGAGAGATTTTGAAAATAAGATACCAAAAATACAAACTGTGAAGAAAAAGATTGATAAATGTGACCACATAAAAGTATAAGACATTAAAACCTCTGTCTAGCAAACGAGTCCATGTTTTAAAAAAGAATGAAAAGACAGGCCACAGACAAGCCACGAGCCACTCAGGGTCAGTGCCTGCTTCTAGAGAGCCCAACCTGTGATACACTGTTTATGCAGTTTTAAAGCATACAGAACAATATACTGTATTATTTATAGTAAACATTTATAGTCTATAATGCAGAATAGTGGTAGTGTGGGGGGGAGTAGAAAACACATTTCAGAAGTAGTTTGGGAACTTCAAAAGTTTCCTGTGATATTTTATTTGTACTTTATCATTCTTTGTACCTTTGGTATTTAAAACAAATAAAAGACTACGAGAAATTAAAGTGTCAAGTTTATGAGATCATTCAAAGAAAAAGTGAAAGCCATCATTTTGTATTTTAACATACAAGTATTAGATTTCTAAATAAAACATCAATATCTGTAAGTTGAATTTATTGACTTGAATAAACTGAGTATTAAATAAACCACAAGCAACTGAATATTTCATTCCAGCCACAGCCTCTTATAGACATTAAAAACTCACTGAAGGGGCTTCCCTGGTGGCTCAGTGGTTGAGAGTCTGCCTGCCGATGCAGGGGACACGGGTTCGTGCTCCGGTCCAGCAAGATCCCACATGCCGCGGAGCGGCTGGGCCCGTGAGCCATGGCCGCTGAGCCTGCGCGTCCGGAGCCTGTGCTCCACAACGGGAGAGGCCACAACAGTGAGAGGCCCGCGTACCGCAAAAAAAAAAAACTCACTGAAAAGGTTTTCCCCTCCTTACAAATGAAATATGCCTCCATTTTCTCTAAAGCATGAGAACCCACAGGTCTACTTACTGCAAAGCCGTTAAGATTAGCTGAATTAAGAACTAATTTCCAAAAGTGAAAGGTTTATTATGTTATAGATTAATCAAGCTTTTAAAATTAGACTTACATATATATTTTATCACTCAACAAATATTAAATGCCCACTCTGTAACAGGCACTACTTTTAGATGACATGGATCCCCGTGAACAGAAAACACTCTTAAATCATTAGCATGATTTGTTTTGAGTACTTTGTTACAGCACCAAAGTATCTAACTGCTAATGTCTGACTTGGGCAAAATGTTTCTATTTGAAAAGTCAAGCGATTAGATGAAAATCCCCTGGAAGATTGCACAGAAAATTAAGGCGTTAATTCCGTTTCTGTTCAACGTGGTAATGGAATTTCTTCTTCCAGACTGTTCACACATGTCTACTTCACTGAAAACACCAAGGATTATAAATTTAGAATCAAATGTTTCTGACCATAAAAGTTAACTATCCAAATTTTTAAACACATTTAAACCTGTAAGAGGTCCAGGCAAGGAAAAACTCGCAAACAGCAATATTTATTGAAGTAGAAACATAAATTATGAGAAACCACCTGAAAATAGAGCACAATACTCTTAGTTTTCTTAAATTGTTGCTATCCTGCCTCCTATACTTACCATCAGTAACACTTTCCATTTTAATTTTTTGGTAGTATTTTCTCTATTTTTAAAAAAGCTGTAAAACTCAAAGCTAAAATTGAAAAGCACTTTAATATTTCAAAATCATGAGCCAATAAATTTTTTAACTTTGGAGGGTAAAAAGGATGTCATGGGGGTTTGAGGTTGACATACATAGTCTGACAATTTAATATTCATGGATGGCACGAAAAACTAACCATTTTAGTAAAACAACACTTTGAATTATTTACTATTTCCCAATAAACAAATAAATAAAAGCCTAAGTTGAGTTTTATTTTTTCTCTTAATTGTTAAAGTAGTTGGGTTTATGGCATAATAATAATTTTGTATCTATACATTTCAATCCATATAATATAAAATGTACCTATATTTATTTTGGGCTATTTTCATGTTATTCATACAACATAGACGTATTGGGTGCCACTATGTATGAGGTACCCTTCTAGGTCTGGAGTGAGCAAAAAGACTTGATTCCTCTCCTCATTGAACGCTAGTCAAGTAGAGGAGAGAGACATTCATCAAATAATCTCCAAACCAATAAAGCAGCATGACTGTGACAAGTGCTAGGAAGAAGAGTTACATAGCACTAATCACCCGCCTTAAGAGGGATCTAGTCAGGGAAGGAGATCAGAGCAGGCTTCTTGGAGGAAGTGGCCCTTGAGTTGAGACCTGAAAGGTGCTTGGAGTTAATAAGGTAAAGAGGGGAGGAGAGAGGATTCTGGAAAGAGGGTCCTAGATGCAGGTGCAGGGCTCTGTGGCTGGAGGCCAATATGAGGTTCTGAAAGAATGAGCAGTACCTTGTGCAAGATGAGAGCGGGAAGCAGGTAAGGGCCAAATCATAAGGGCCCTGTAGGTCGCGGTAAAGAGTTTGTCTTTCTTTTCACCTGTATGCATTTGCAAACATGCCTTCTGTCTGTCTGGTGGAGAACAGATGGGAGATGGACCAGGGCAGAAGGGAGCAGGAGACCAATTAGAAGGCCATGCCAATAGTCTGAGTGAGGGATGATGGGGTAGGGGTAGTGGTCGAAATAAAGATACTTGGCGGTTGGAATTCGCAGAACTCTATGATGGATTGATAATGAGAAATCTCAATTGGATTTGTGGTCAAAAGTGTTAATAATGAAATATAATTAACTATACAATGAAGGCAAACCATGATATCATATTAAGTCTAATTAATACACATGAATCTTAGTAGTAGAAAGCTCAATAACTACATGAGATGTATTCCAGTAAAAATGACTTTGGCCTCATGGTATAGTTTGAGTTCACAGCTCTTTTATTAAAGAAAATTTACCTTTACCACACTGGCTGGCTTAGGTTCCTCTTCTCTAAGTGTTTTATTTAAGACTAAAATCAATATCCTGACATTTGTTTCTTGTCAGTGACAGATTTTGAAAACATCAAGAACCTTAGGATTGTACTTTTCCTATTTAGCTTTGTGTGAATTTTAACCTTTTAAAATATAAACTCCTGGTTTAAATATAAACTTCTACTATAATCCAAATTTCACTAACTGAACACAACTCCCATCAGATGAAGGCAAAGGTATTCACTTTGACTTAACTTGATATCAGTATACATAAAACCATAGAAACTTCACAACTGGTCTTGTCTTTTAAACTCAAAAAATTCCAAATGCACGTGCAATAGCACCTGTATCTTTCATAATGTAACATAATGTAATCTAGTCTTTCTTTCCTGTTTGGGACTGAGTCAATCTGAATGGAAATTACACGCACACTAGGGAGAGCAAGCTGATTTAATGAGAGAGACAGCAACAGCAATGCCAGGGCTTCACAGTTTCTGGTCTCTGTTAATTTTCAATAAGATGGGGTGGCAGGTAAGCTTTTCTCCTTCCAGCATCCCCCTTTTCACTCCCCACCCTCCATCCTGGGAGGGATCTTTTTTAAGTGGAAAAGAGAAGCAGAGCAAAACAACCCTTGGTATTTATGTTATAAAGTGATCAATACCAGCAAGAGAAGGAAAAACAGTTGATCTGCTGGAGGTTTTCTCTTCTCAGAAGGACCTGCAATCCCCTCCCTCATGCTGCATGGTCAGCTTTACTGAGAAGAAAATCAAAGTGATCAATTAACTGGGATTGGGGTGGAGGAGAGAGCCTGAGTGAGGGGTAAAAAACATTGAGGGAACAAAGACAGAAAGAAGAGATTACCAAGTACCTCTCTGATGTGGCCTCTAAGTACTGAGAGGGGACTTGATGCAAAAAGCAAACTTGTCAGGGGCTTCCCTCATGGTGCAGTGGTTAAGAATCCGCCTGCCAATGCAGGGGACATGGGTTCGAGCCCTGGTCCGGGAAGATCCCACATGCCATGGAGCAACTAAGCCCGTGCACCACAACTACTGAAGCCCGTGTGCCCTAGGGCCCATGTGCCACAACTACTGAGCCAGTGTGCTGCAACTACTGAAGACCATGCGCCTAGAGCTCGTGCTCTGCAACAAGAGAAACTACCGCAATGAGAAGCCCGCACACTGCAACAAAAAGTAGTCCCTGCTCGCCACAACTAGAGAAAGCCCGTGCACAGCAACGAAGACCCAACACAGCCAAAAATAAATAAGTTAAATAAATAAATTTTTTTAAAAAAGCAATCTTGTCTGTTTTGTGACTTAATTTGGCCTCTGTGCATTTGTGATATGATTATGTAAAAATAAGATTTTTCTCTCTGATAAGGAATAGTACCTTCACACCTTTCCAGATGTTATAGGCTTAAGAAAGGGTTTACACTTACTATTAATGCTGTAAATTACCTTTACTTTTCCCCCAAACCTAGATTTAGAATGGGACACTCTGTTTCATGGTAGCTGGGCTGATCTTTCTATTTTGATACCTTGTTTTACTACCATCTTTATCACCAGAGTTATCCTAAAGATTTATTCCCCTTGGAATGTTGTAACATATGATACCCATTCCATTCAACACTTAATAACTCAAAGCCTAGCACCCTGGGTAGTTCCTACTATAAAAATATGAAATAATACCATAGCCATTGGATGAAAGCCAGCTATAGAAATGAACTAGACAGACCGTGAAACTCTAGGCAGCTGACGTACTTATAGGCTCCTTGGGACAAAGCAGCCCTGACTGGTGGTTATACATAAGTTGCCAAGCTTCACGTCATGTGATCCTGGGGCCTTGACCACAGTTGATTAGAGCTTGGAAATTTGCAAAATGCCAGCCGATAAAGGCCTTTCATACTGGATTGACACTAACCAGTTCAGTCAGGTTCTCTCACTGGGAACTTGTGCTCTAGATGTAGGTGTGGAGAGGAAGCTGTGGACAGAAGCTGTGTCATGAGTATGGTGGAGCCTCCAGAATGGGCAGCACTGAAGCCCACTTGGTGCCCAGTCTCCAGAACTCCAGTCTCCTGAACACCAGGAGTTACCACTGGGATAGGATGGGCCTTCATGCCCCCCACCCCATAGCTTTAATGAGGTATAACATTGTGTAAGTTTAAGGTGTACAACATGATGAGTTCATATGTGTATATATGGGGAAATGAATACCACGATAAGGTTAGCTAACACATCCTTCCCCTCACATAATTATAATTTTTTGTTGTTACAATGAGAACATTTAAGATCTACTCTTAGCAACTTTCAAGAATACAAGACAGTATTGTTGACTAAGGCCACCATGCGGTACCTTGACTCCCAGAACTTACTCCTCTTGTAACTGGAGGTTTGTGCCCTATGACAAATATCTTCCCATTTCCCCAACCCCCCCCCCAGCCCCTGGCAACTACCATTCCACTCTCTATTTCTATGAGTTCAGCCTTTTAGATTCCATGTATAAGTGAGATCGTACAGTATTTGTCTTTCTCTGTCTGACTAATTTCACTTAGCATAATGCCTTCAAGGTTCATCCAATGCTTTAATAAATAGCAGAATTCCTTCTTTTTTATGGCTGAATAATATTCCTCTGTGTGTGTATGTGTGTGTGTGTGTGTGTGTGTGTGTGTGTGTGTTTTCACATCTTCTTTATCTATTCATCCATTAATGGACACTTAGGTTGTTTCCATGTCTTGGCTACAGTGAACAATGCTTCACTGAACGATATAAATGTTGAATATGTCTACAATATAGTTGTTTCATTTCCTTCTGATAAATACCCAGAAATGGGATTGCTGGATCATCTGGTAGTTTTATTTTTAATTTTCTTAGGAACCTCCATACTGTTTCCATAGTGGCTGTACCAATTTACATTCCCAACAGTGCATAAGGGTTCTCCTTTCTCCATGTTCTCGCCAGCACTTTTTATCTTTTGTCTTTTTGATGGTTGCCATTTTAACAGGTGTGAAGTGACACCTCATTGTGGTTTTGATTTGCATTTCCCTGATGATTAGTGATGTTAAGCATCTTTTCACATACTTTTGACCATTTGTATGTCTTCTTTGGAAAAAGCTCTATTCAAGTTAATTATTTGCTTTTTTTTTCTTTGCTACTGAGTTGTATATATTAATCTCTTATCTTTATATATATTAATCTCTTTATATATATATATTAATCTCTTACCAAATATATGATTTGTAAATATTTTCTCCCATTCTGTAGGTTGCCTTTTCATTTTGCTGATGATTTCTTTTACTGTGCAGACTTTTTTTGGTTGATGTAGTCCTACTCATTGATTTTTGCTTTTGTTGTTTGTGCTTTTGGTGTCATATCCAAAATAATCCTGGCCAAGACTGATGTCAAGGAGTTTTTCCCTTGATTTCTCCTAGGAGTTTTATGGCTTCAGGTCTAATATTTAAGTCCTTAATCCATTTTGAGTTAATTTTTGTGAATGGTGTAAAATAATGGTCTGGTTTCATTCTTTTGCATGTGTCCAGTTTTCCCAACACCAATTATTGAAGACTATCAATTCCACATTGAGTATTCTTAGCTCCCTTGTCAAATATTAGTTGACCTTATATGCATAGGTTTATCTGGGGACTCTCAGTTCTGTTCAATTGGTCTATGTGTCTGCTTTTATGGCAGTACCATGTTGTTTTGGTTACTGTAGCTTCATCTAATTCTTCAGTGAGACTAGACTGTGCTGACATGGTTTCTAGGTCTTTCTGAGTTCCCCCATCATCTGAGATAAACTCCGTTGCTCTCTCTTCCTTCCAACCTGAAAGGGCCTTATTAATATAAGTGTACAGAAGAGCATGAATACTTGGCCTATAGACTCACAGAGTCTTAGAATGATAGGACTAAAAAGAATCTGAGAGGTCAAACCTCATCTCAGAAGAAAGTGTAAGATCCGATCATTATGTTGTACACCTGAACGAATATAATGTTATATGTCAATTATATCTAAAAAACAAAAAAAGTGAGAAAGAAAGTGGAAGTGGAAACCCAACATATAAACAAAGTTAAAGCAGAACTGCTGTGGGTGAAGGAGTGGGCAGATAGGAACCCAGCTGGTCAATATTCCCTTTCTCCTATCCTGAGGGCACTTCCTGGAAAACATCTTGAAAACTACAACCGTCATCCAACCCTGGTATTTTATTTTATTTTATTATTTTTTTATTGAACTATAGTTGATTTACAATGTTGTGTTTCTTCCAGGTGTACAGCAAAGTGATTCAGTTATATATTCAGATTCTTTTCCATTATAGGTTATTACAAGACAATGAATACAGTTCCCTGTGCTATAGAGTAAATCCTTTTTGTTTACCTATTTTATACATAGTAGTGTGTATCTGTTGATCCCAAACTCCTGATTTATCCCTCTCCCCCTTTCCCCTTTGGTAACCGTAAGTTTGTTTCTATGTCTGTGAGTCGATTTCTGTTGTGCAAATAAGTTAATCTGTATTATTTTTTAGATTCAACATGTAAGTGATATCATATAATATTTGTGTCTCCTTGTCTGACTTACTTCACTTAGCATGATAATCTCTAGGTCCATCCACATTGCTGCAAATGGCAGCATTTCACTCCTTTTTATGGCTGAGTTGTGTTCCATTGTGTATACATACCATATCTTCTTTATCCGTTCATCTGTTGATGGACAGTTAGGTTGCTTCCATGTCTTGGCTATTGTAAATAGTTCTGCTATCAACACTGGGGTGCATGTATCTTTTTGAATTAGAGTTTTCGCCCTTTCCAGATATATGCCCAGGAGTGGGATTGCTGGATCATATGGTAGCTCTGTTTTTAGTTTTTTAAGGAACCTCATACTGTTTTTCATAGTGGTTGCACCAATTTACATTTCCACCAACAGTGTAGGAGCAACCCTGGTATTTTATAAATGAGACACCCATAATGTTAAATAACTTGTCCATGTTCCTTAAAATAAATAAAGTACAATAAATAAATAAACAAACAAATAAATAAAACTTGTCCAAATCCCTACAGTTAGTTAGTGTCCAGCAGCAAGGACCAGAACCCACTTACCTAATCCCTCCCCTCAATGTTCTTTCTACCAGATTCCATTCACCTGAACCAACTGAAGTGGCTCCACCATCATAGTGTGTAGGAGAAGTTAGAAGCCATTACCAAGTATTTTCCTTCAGAAACAATAAATTGCTCTCCCCAATCACGCTTTGCCTAGTAAAGTCTACTATGCGATCGTGTCTGATTCTAACTTTGGTGCCTAGAGAGTTTTGCCATTATGCCCTGTAAGAAACTATTCTAACATATGGAGACCTGAAGTTATTCTTCTACTCAAGCCCCTGTTGGCTAGAATGTGAGTCCTCTGAAGGCAGGGACTCTGCCTCATTCACCTTTAATCTCCAGAATCTAGGTCATTAATAATAGATGAATGTTCCTGTCACACATAGGAAGTGGCAAGGGCCAAAGAGGAATGGCAAGTATGTTTAGGAGACAATTCTGTGGGCAACTCATAGAAAAAAAAAAATCAAGGAACTGTGTCTGAAATACAAAAATACAAGTTATTTTAAAATTTAGTGCTAGATAATTGAAATTAATGAGCCATCTCTGATCACAGAATAGTACAACTCATTGGTGGTACTCAGTAAGTATTTTTAAATTAATGAATGAGAGAATATTAGATACAAGATAATCTGAAAGTCCTCTTGGAATTGTTCAAGAAAGTCAGATGGGTGGTCTGGGAGTACTTTTGTTTGTTTGGTATGAGATGTGGGTCTTTAAAGCACATAATTTAGGGACTTCCCTGGCTGTCCAGTGGTTAAGGCTCTGCACTTCCACTGCAGGGGCCAGAAAATAATAATAATAATAACAATAAAATAAATAAAAAAAAAATAAAGCACATAATTTAGAAGATATGAATTATGGACCTAGAGATTATCATACTAAGTTAAGTAACTCAGACAGAGAAAGACAAATATCATATGATATCACTTATATGTGGAATCTTAAAAAATGATACAAATGAACTTATTTACAAAACAGAAACAGACTTACAGATGTAGAAAACAAACTTATGGTTACCAGGGGGGAGACTGGGGGGAGGGATAAATCGGGAGATTGGGATTGACATATACACACTACTATACATAAAATAGGTAACTAATAAGGACCTACTGTATATCACAGGGAATTCTACCCAATACTCTGTAGTGACCTATATGGGAAAAGAATCTAAAAAAGAGTGGATATATGTGTATGTATAACTGATTCACTTTGCTATACAGCAGAAACTAACACAACATTGTAAATCAACTATACTCCAATAAAATTTTTTTCTTAAAAAGAAATGAATTAAGAAAGCAAAGTACTCCCAAGTCAGAAAATAATCCTGTGAGCATCGTTTAGCCTTCTTAAACCACTGCGTAGGGAAACAGGGCCGGGCTTGAGATCTGTTGTCTCACCCGTTAGTGCTTCTAATGGATGGAACCCATTGTTGAGATCCTCTAGGAAGCTTCTTTTGAGCTGCCTTCCCTTTGCTTTCCTCCTTGATGCTCCCATTATGCCTTACAAAATTCTATCATCGATTCTTCTTTTCCAAATGAAAATAGCATATTGATTTTTTAAAAACAAAATCCTCATTATAAACACACAAACAATCCAAAATAGCATTAAAAATCAGAAATCCCCTGACATCCCATTGGAAGTCATTATTAACAACATTTCTTTATGTACCTCTTTTCCACAACAGACTGGAGTTCTCTGAAAGCAATGACTATTTCTTCTTAACTTTGTATCCATGATACTTAGTAACATAATAGGTGCTCAATCAGTGTTTAGTGGTGGGATAAATGAATGATCAACTTTGTTACACTCTGGATATGCAGTTGCTGTCCTCAGGGAGCTTGAGGTCAGAGGGGAAGAAAACAATGAAATAGGTGAAATTCTGGCAATAGGAACAGAGTGCTATGGGGTCAGCTAAGAGATAGTGATCATTTCTGCCTGGCAGGGTAAAAAGACACATTAAAGCTGGGCCTCTATAAAGAATTGCATTTTGCTAAATTAAAAACAATCAAGACATTTCAGAGAGTGGATATGAAAAACAGACACAGAACTGTTATGAGCACAGCATGTTCTCATAACCTGGTGTGTGGAGAACATAGGGCTCTTGGGAAAGAGAGTTGGAAAGTAAGGAAATTAGCACTTGTGAAGCACTTATGTGTCACGTACTTGGTACTTTGTGTCATTAACTTTCCTACAAGAATGTCGTGAGGTAGTAATGAGACGCATTACTACGCATTAATGGATATAGATGAGGAGGTGCTAGAGGGGGTGAGCTCATTTTGCAAAGGGCCTTGAAGGTCACCCAGTCAGGGTTATGTAAAAACTTTAGGCAGAGGAATGACATAATCAGAGCCGTGTAATTTTTTTAGTTTATAACTACCTTAACAAGACATACTTTTTCTTTTCACCATTAGAGATTGAGTTCACCATTCTCCTCCCATAGATTGAGTCACCAGTATCTTAAATGTGGCTTAATGTTATTTCATGTATTCTTTTTACAGATGGAAGAGATCTTGGATAATATCATGCCTATTCAGACGTGTTCCAGACCTGTTTCTATGACACTCTACAGATAGTAATATTTAAATTTTGTTTTTAAAGCATCTGCTCACTTTTTTAGCTCTTTTCCTCTTGAGCTCCCCTCATTTTATCGGGGACCTGTTATTTGTGTCTCAACTGAATGGGTCCAAATTGCTTTTTCTTTTCAATTAGTTTCTTTCGTCGTATCATGAATCTGGCTCAAAGCCTTAAACTTCCACATTTCTCATGAGAATGCAGCTTGGATTCTACTTTTCCGTTGTTTCTTTGTGTCTGCATCCAAACGTCACGTGTCATCTATTGCTTTTCATCACAGACGTTGCTTAATTCTAACTGTGCCTGTGAACTCATGTACTGTTACCTTTCACATTAAGAAGTTTCTCTGCTTTACTGTTTTCTTCCCTCCCTCCCTCCCTCCCTCCCACCCTTCCTTCCTTCCTTCCTTCCTCTCTCTCTCTTCTATGCTGTTACTCCAAACGGAAGAAGGGCCGCTTATCTGTATAAGGCATCTGTCTGTAGTGCTCATTTCTTCTGTTTACTTACTGACTTATTATCTAACTCTTAGGAACAAACTCATTCTAAGGGAATCACATCCTTGCTTCTTTGTAGGTGGCCACTAAGAGGATTGTGAGATCACATTTTTCTTACAATTATCAAATGAATAGACAAAAGGATGTAAAACATCTGGACTCTGGGGTGAGCATTTGGTAGCATACGCATTAGAGAAATGGAGATGAATTCCTTTGGTTATTGATACTACGAAATGTATCTTAGATAAGACTGTAAACAATGACTACTTTAAAGTGAAGCAGTATGTGAGTGAGCGATTTTGGTTTAGATTAGCAGACCTGGTAGGGTTTAAGGTCAGACCCTGCTTTGTTTAACATCTTCATAAATAATCTAGAAGACTGATTTAAAAGAACCCGTTATTACATGTTTAAGTGACTTCAGGGTGGGAGGTGTTAAACATGATATGAGGAAAAACACTAGAAAAGGTGGACGGATAGAATGAGAAATCCCCCCCCCCCCCCAGTTAATCAGGAAAAGTATAAAATGATAGCTTTGACTTGAACGATTTCAAGTCAAATTACTCAAAGGAAAAAAACACAAGTAAAGGAAGAACAATGTTGGAAGAGGCCACAGAAAGCAATCTGTAACATGGTACAGAAGCTAAAATGATCATTATTATGTAGAGTTCTTGTAAAATGACTCTGTTTTCTATCAAGGGTACATGTAATTTGCTGACCTAAACGCCAATATGAAACAGAACCATTAAGATGTTCACGCTACTCATAAAATCATATACCCCAAATCATGCATTTTGTACTCAATTTTTGTTTTATTAAAAAGTTACCATTTAGAAAGACTGACTTGGGGGGTTCACAGTGGAAAGGAATCTTAACATATGTCTAGGTTCATGGAACCCTCACCACACTCAGGTGACAGAAGACTTCCATCTTTCCCAAACACTGCTTTTCGCAGCTTGCCTCCTACCCCAGACCTCTGGCAGCCACTTATTTTCTCTGCTACTATAGTTTTGCCTAATGAGAGTGTCATGTACATGAAATCATTTATTATATAAATTTCCATGTAAATAAAATCATTTATTATATAACTTTGAGGTGGATTTTTTTCAATTGTAGTTAAAAATGTATCTTAATCACTTTTAAGTGTACACTCCAAGTGTTATCCATATGTACACTGTTGCACAACACTCCTCTAGAACTTTTTCGTCTTGCAAAACTGAAAGTCTATATCCATTGAACAATTCCCCTTTCCCCCTCCCCGAAGGCCCTGGAAACCACCATTCTACTTTCTCTTTCTAAGAGTTTGACTATTTTAGATTCCTCATACAAGGGGGATCACGCAGAATTTGTCCTTCTATGACTGGTTTATCTCACTTAGCGTAATGTCCTCAAGATTCATCCCTGTTGTAGCATGCAACAGGATTTCCTTCCTGCTTTAAGGTTGAATAATATTCCATTGCATGGATATTCCACATTTCCTTTATCCATTTATCTCTTCATAGACATTTAAATTGCTTCCACCTTTTGGCTATTGTGAATAATGCTTCAGTGAACATAGGTGTGCAACTATTTCTCCAAGATCCTGTTTTCAATTCTTTTGGATATATATACTCAGAGGTGAGAATGCTGTATGATATGGTATTTCTATTTTTAACTTTTTGGAAAACTTCCACACTGTTTTCCATAGTGGCTGCACCGTTTTATATTCCCATGAACCGTGCACAAGGGTTCCAATTTCTCCACACTCTCACTTTTTAAAAGACTTACTTTTTGTTTGGAGCAGTTTAAGGTTCACACAAAGCTAAGAGGAAGGTAAAGAGACTTCCCATATAACCCTTACCCCCCCACACACACATGCATAGCTTCCCCCATTATCAGCGTCACTCACCAGAAAGGTGCATTACATTCCATAATTATTCATGTTACCAAGAATAAACCTATAACAACACTCAAATCACTCAAAGTCTCTAGTCTACCTTAGGGTTCACTCTTGCGTACATTCTGTGGGCTTAGACTAATGTATAATGACATATATCTGTAATTATAATATCAAACAGAGTATTCTCACTGCCCTAAAAATTCGCTGTGCTCTGTCTGTTCATCCGTCTCCCCTCTGACAACCACTGATATTTTTATTGTCTCCATAGTTTTGCCTTTTCCAGAATATCATGTCATTGGAATCATACAGTATGCAACCTTTTCAGATTGGCTTCTCTGACTTAGTAATATGCATTTAAGACTCCTCCATGTCTTTTCATGGCTTGACAGCTCATTTCTTTTTAGCGCTGAATAATATTCCATTGCCTTGGTGTATCACAGTCTATTTATCCTTTCACCTACTGAAGGACATCTTGGTTGCTTCCAGGTTTTGGCAAATATGAATAAAGCTGCTATAAACATCCATGTGCAGGTATTTTTGTGGACCTAAGTTTTCAACTCCTTTGGATAAATACCAAAGGCATTTAGTACTTATCACATACCAAATCATATGATAAGAGTATGTTTCATTTTGTAAGAAACTGCCAAACTTCCTTCCAAATTAGCAGTATTATTTTGCATTCTTACCAGCAATGAGTGAGATTTCCTGTGGCTCCACATCCTTGTCAGCATTTGGTGTTGTCAGTGTTCTGGATTTTGGTCATTCTAATAGGTGTGCAGTAGTATCTCATCGTTTTAATTTGAAGTTCCCTGATGATATAGGCTGTGAAGAATCTTTCATATGCTTATTTGCCATCTGTAAATCTTCTTTGGTGAGGTGTTTGTTAAGGTCTTTGGCCCATTTTTTGAGTTGGGTTGTATGTTTTCTTAATGTCAACAGTTCTTTGTATATTTTGGATAACAGTCCTTTATCAGATGTGTCTTCTGCAAATATTTTTTCTCCCTGTCTGTGGCTTGTCTTATTTTCTTGAAACTGTCCTTTGCAAAGCAAAAGTTTTGAATTTTAATGAAGTCCAACTTATCAATTATTTCTTTCATGTACAGTTGGTGCTTGAACAACATGGGTTTGAACTGCACAGGTCCACTTACTAATGGATTTTTTCAATAATACATACTATAGTACTACCTGATCCATGGTTGGTTGAGTCTGTGGATGCAGAACGGCAGATACAGAGGGCTGACTGTTAAGTTATACACAGATTTTTGACTGCACAGAGGTTCAGCACCTCTAAAACTCACATTGTTCAAGGGTTAGCTATATATGCCTTTGGTGTAGAATCTAAAAAGGCATCACCACTCCCAAAGTCATCATAATTTTCTTCTATGTTATCTTCTAGGATTTTTATACGTTTGCATTATACATTTAGGTCTATAATCCATTTTGAGTTCATTTTTTGACGAGTGTAAGTTCTGTGTCTAGATTCACCTGTTGAGCGCATACTATATGCCAGACACTGCTTTAGGCTCTGGAGATACAGCCATATACAATATATACAATATAGTGGGTGATTTAGACAAAAAACAAGCAAAATGGGAATAAAAATAAGCTTATAGGAAGTCTATGCGATAGGAAGTGACAGAGTTGCATGGCCCATTGTACTTCCCATCATAGATTTTGCTGATTGCAGGCTCCATGGTGTTCTTTAACATGTTTGTCCTCATTCCCCAGAGTTCTTATAAACTGGTAGTTAGAGAGAGAGGCTTCACACCCAGGTTTGATTTTTTTGACAAGAACATTCCATCAGGAGATACATAATGTCTGGTATTCTCCTATCTTGTGACATTACCAGCCACTGCTTAAGGGCATTAATCCATTGCAGATTACAAAAAGGTTATATTTAATTCTATCATTCCTTCTTTGTTTATTAATTCAAATTTCCCTATAAAGAAATACTTTTCTTCAACAACTGTTTGGTTACCTTAAGTGTTAAGGACTGAATTGCTTCCCCCAAAATTCATATATTGAAGTCCTAACCCCCAGCACCTCAGAATATGACTGTATGGAGATAGGGTCCCTAAAGAGATGATTAAATTAAAAGGACACCGTTAAGGTGGGTTCTAATCCAGTCTGACTGGTGGACACACAGAGACACACCAGGGATGTGCACATAGAGGAAAGGCCATGTGAGGACACAGCAAGAAGGTGGCTGTCTGCAAGACAAGGAGAGAGGCCTCAAGAGAGGACAACTTAATCTTGCACTTCTAGCCACCAGAACTGTGAGAGATTTCTGCTATCTAAGCCACCCAGTCTGGGGTACTTTGTTATGGCAGTCATAGCAAACTAATACATGAAGGTAAGTTTGTACGGGAAAGGCAGGATAAATGCTTGATATTTACCAGTTTGCCTTTATGTGTCTTGAGATAGTCTTTGATTTCAACTTTTTTTTTTTTTCAGTTCTTCTTGGGTAGCTTCCTCAGAAAGAGAACATGATTGTATATTTCTCTGAGGTCTCTGTGCATGGAAAATGCCTTTTCTTTTGCCATCACTTGGCTGTGGAGTGGATTCTTGGGTCTCTCACTTCCTCTAAATGTGATTTTACTATTTTCTAACTCCCAGTGTTAAAGATGAAAAGACTGCTATACTTGTTTCCCTTATAAAGTGACCATTCCCTTTGACTGAAAGATTGTAAGACTTCATCCTTGGTATATAAAAATTTTGCCATGATATGACAAACATTTTTCATTACTCTGGGCTTTAACTTGATGATCTCGACAGGAAGAAATAAAAAGTACGAGTACATTTGCAGCAACATAGATGGACCTAGAGATTGCCATATTGAGTGAAGTAAGTCAGACAGAGAAAGACAAATATCATATGATATCACTTATATGTGGAATCTTAAAAAATGACACAAATGAACTTATTTACAAAAGAGAAATAGAGTTACAGATGTAGCAAACAAACTTATGGTTACCGGGGGGAAAGCAGGGGGAGGGATACATTGGGAGATTGGGATTGACATATACACACTACTATATATAAAACAGATTACTAATAAGGACCTACTGTATAGCACAGGGAATTCTACTCAATACTCTGTAGTGACCTACACAGGAAAAGAATCTAAAAAACAGTGGATATATGTATAACTGATTCACTTTGCTATACAGCAGAAACTAACACAACATTGTAAATCAACTATACTCCAATATAAAATAAAAAGAGTACAATAGGAGGGGCATTGAACCTTGTGATATGCTAGTTAACTCTAAATAGACAATGATAACGTATCTAAGGGCTATTAAGAGGGTGCATCTCACTCACATTTCTACCCCAATCGCCCTGCCCACTCCTTCTGTAATGCTTCATGTAAAGCATGCAAAACATCTAAAACCTTTCAATTAAGTCTGCCTTCTTGGGTGCCAACTGCTTTGATTACTTCGTAGCCTGACTCCTTGAAGCGATTACCAGTCTTTTTTGGCTGATTCATATCTTTAGGTATAAAATCCTTCAGTAGGTGAAGAAATGAGTTTTATTGGCCAATGTTAGAAGAGTGGCATCTGCTCAAGGCATCTGGTACCTCCTCACCCTAAGCCCAATGGGATCTATTGTCTTTATCCCTGACACACTGCAGAAACAGCCTCATAACTTTTGAGCTCTAACTTTGTATACAGTGATGTTCTGAACCTGTAACTTCTGCCCCAGAACTCAGATGTATTTGGTTGCTCCTCTAGGCTTCAGCAATAAAGGACAGTTGTCTGAGTGGCCTTGGAATCAAAAGGGAAGGGAGTCGGGAATCTGAGCTTAAAATATCCTTTAATTTGTCTCGATTTGATTTTTAAGTCTGTAACTTTTAGATCATCACCCCAGAGCACAAGAATGAAATGTTGGCACATTAAATATACATACTGTGTTGTAATGTAAGGTTATATCACATATGATTGTTGGTATAGCTGTTAAGTATACATAATTAATTGAGGTGTAAAATTAGTTGAAGTCATAATGAGAGCAAATTATATTTTTAAATACATTGAATCCTAAGTACATTTTTTTTGTTTCAAGGAAGAACTTTGCCATGAAATACCACATATATGTTAAATGTCCCATTAGGGATTAGAAAGTATGATTACAATTCAGGTTAGAGTTTGTAGTTTAAAGTTACTGCATGAGAGAACTTGTGTGTTGGTTTCCAAATGATTTTTTACTTAAATTTAGCTAACTCCATCAATAAGCTAACACTGAGGGTGGAACTTTAATAGAACAGATGTTTGAACGCCAGTAGACATTTAGACACATTAGAAAACTGCAGAGATGCTGAGTTACCCATCTTAAACTCTGCTCGTTCAAAAGGTTTTAATCACCTCAGTTCAATTAATGTCTCTAAATAAATTATAAGTTAACACAGTGTTTGTCAGGCCAAACTCTGATCCAGGCTTGTCTTGGTGTGATGCAAACAGTGGCCACAGGCCAAGGACGCGTCGTGCTCTCACGCTGAAATATGAGCTGGACTCCGGGGAGACCAGAGAAGCCTAAACAAACAGCTGGACCCTTCTAGCTGCTTACTATTTTCAGTTTTTACAAGTCGTCTCTGGATTTCCATATAAAAACATCATACACATATACTTCTCCTTAGAAGAGACAAGAAAATACTGAGATTGTAGCACCAATTTGGTTTCGATCAGTACTGACACTTCTCTTTTTTTAACAAATTATCCTTTGCCTCTGATGTCTTTTTCCCTTCCATTACCTCTCTTCCTTTCTGTTTTATTTTTTCTTTCTGCATTCTGATTTTTCATCAGATTACTAAGAGGCACTTAATTAATACCAAGTGATGACAAATCTACAAATAGGAAAATTCATCTGTCACAAGAGTAGTTGATATGCTTTGATAACCAACAATTTAAGATAATAAACAGATTCACCATCCAGAATTAGAGCCTGGCCCTCTAACAACGATGGTTGACCCGTGGCCTGCAGATGGGCTTGGTTTGGCCAACTCAGTGTTCGTTTTAAAAATTGAACATGGGGCTTCCTTGGTGGTGCAGTGGTTAAGGATCCGCCTGCCAATGCAGGGGACATGGGTTCAAGCCCTGGTCCGGGAAGATCCCACATGCCGCAGAGCAGCTAAGCCCATGGGCCACAGCTACTGAGCCTGTGCTCCAGAGCCCGTGAGCCACAACTCCTGAAGCCCGGGCACCTGGAGCTCGTGCTACACAACAAGAGAAGCCACCGCAATGAGAAGCCCGCACACTGCAAGGAAGAGTAGCCCCTGCTCACCACAACTAGAGAAAGCCCGTGCACAGCAACAAAGACCCAATGCAGCCAAAAATAAATAAGTAATAATAAAAATTTTTTAAAAAGAAATAGAAAAAAAATTTTTTTAATAAATAAATAAGGAAAACACCATGTATACATATGTGGAAGTGATAATGTTATCAAATTTGAAAGCACTTTTCTTTCCTAGCTCCCGCAAAGGTGAGCTAGTTTAATTTCCTAAAAAACTTGTTTAATGGAAACAAATTTTTAATCATAGAGTTTTTTAAAGAAAAATGCTTTCAACTTCATAATAAAGGTTGCTGAACTAAGTTGAATGGTTACCCTTAATCCAATTACTCTAAAAAAATTATTGACTTGATAGGTGCTAACTATGTGAACAAAGTCTATCATTAAATCTGCATTTAGACAATGTCTCTGCCCTATTAAAACACTTCTTACTACCGTAATTATTCTGAAAATTCAGGATGATTTTCTTTAAAATTGGTCCAGATATATATTTTTTAACTTGGAAAAGTAGGCAACATTTCTCTAAATGTTTTTTCTCCTTTTTCTTTGAAAAAAGTTTTTTCCTCTGATTTGTAAAAGTTACACATAGCAACATACCATATAGAAAGGTAGAAAAAGCAAAATATTATCCATAACTTCACCCATCTAGAGAGATATACTTTTAAAGTATAACATAATATGAAAGGTGATAAAAACCATAACATAAATATATTTATAAAATAAAAGTCTACTTTATAAAATTAAAGAAATATTTGTGTACCACAAAAAGCCACAGTTAAACAAAATGCAAATTTCACAGAACTGCATAAAATAAAAAGTAAAATTCTCCTTTCCCAAGTCAATCCTGATAGTGGCTCTTCTTTTTTCTTTTTTTAAAAAAAGTAACTTAGGGCTTCCCTGGTGGCGTAGTGGTTGAGAGTCCGCCTGCCGATGCAGGGGACATGAGTTCGTGCTCCAGTCCGGGAAGATCCCACATGCCGCGGACCGGCTGGGCCCGTGAGCCATGGCCGCTGAGTCTGCGCATCCAGAGCCTGTACTCCGCAACGGGAGAGGCCACAACAGTGAGAGGCTTGAGTACCGCCAAAAAAAAAAAAAAAAAAAAAAAAAAGTAACTTAAAAAAAGGTAACATTACACCTTTAGATAATATACTTAGTATGTTAATTCTTTTTTTCCCATTTAATTTAGGTATAACTTGCATTCAGTAAGTTGCATACAAATCTTAAGTCGACTCAAAGAAATTGTATGTATGTCTACAACATTACTGCTGTTACCCAAATCAAGCCACAGAACATTTCAGCTCCTATGAGACTTTCTCTTACCCCTTCCCAGTCAGTACTGTTCCCTCCAAGACAAGCACTTTTCTCCTTTATCAACACAGATGAGTTCTGCAAGACCTTGAACACTGTGTAAATGGAATCATATAGTATATACTCTTTTCAATCAGATTTCTTTCATTCAACATAATGTATGTGAGATTCATTCACGGTTTACATTTCATTGCTGTGTAGTATTCCATTACATAACTATATCACAATTTATTTATCTGTTATATTGTTGATGGACATTTGGGTGGTTTCCAGTTTTTGTTTATTATGAATAATACTGCTATGACCACTCTTGAATGTCATTTTGCGGGCATAAGAACTCATATCTCTTGGATATATAACAAGGAGTTCAATTTATTAATCTTTTTTTGTCCTTACAAGAAATCTTTTTTTGCCCAAAAGTCATAAAAATAGTCTCTTGCTGTGTCACCTTTCATACTTGGGTTTAAAATTTATCTAGAATTAATTTTTGTGTACAGTATGAACTAGAGGTCAAAATTCTTTTTTCTTTCAAGTATATGTCTACTTGACCTAGCATTCTCATTTATTAAAAAGACTATCCCTTCTCCCACTGAGTTATAGTTAATGTCACCTCTGTCACCTCTGTCTGGATCTCAATTGCATTCCATGTATATCTATTTGATTATTTGTACATCCTTATCACACTCTTAATCATTATAAACTTATAAGTATTGATATCTGGTAGTTAAAGCCTTCCATCTTGGTTCTTTATCAAGATTCCCTTGACTATTATAGGTCCTCTGAATTTCTATGTAAATTTTAAAATCACCTTGTCAGTTTTCACAAATAACCTGCTAGAATTTTGGTTGGAATTGAATTGAATTTATAGATCATTTTGGGCAGAAGGACATCTTAATAATCTGTGAACATGATATTATCATTCTGCTAAAAATATTATCTTTAATTTCTCTCAGCAATGTTTTTGCACTTTCAGTGTGAAGATTTTGTTAGTTATGTTCCTTGGTTTTTGATGGGTATTGTGTTATTTTATGTTGTATTTCTAAAATTTTTATGTTCTATTTTTTTTCTAGTATTTAGAAATAAAATTGATTTTTCTGTAATTGACCCTGTATCCTGAAACCTTGCTAAATTCTCTTATTTATTCTAATAATTTGTTTGTAGATTCTTTTGGACTTTCTCTGTACATGTCATGTCACCTACAAATGACAGCCTCATGTCAACAACTGTGAAGGGGACAGCCACATGTAAAAGAATGAAATTAGAACATTTTCTCACACCATATACAAAAAATAAACTCAAAATGGATTAAAGACCTAAATGTAAGCCTGGAAACCATAAAACTCCTAGAAGAAACTTTGCCATAAGTCTCAGCAATTGGACCTGTCTCCTCAGGCAAAGGAAACAAAAGCAAAAATGAAAAAATGGGACCTAATTAAATGTAAAGCTTTTGTACAGCAAAGAAAACCTACTGAATGGCAGAAGATAATTGCAAATAATATGACCGACAAGGGGTTAATATCCAAAATATATAAAAGCTCATACAACTTAACATCAAAAAAAAACAAACAGGGTTTCCCTGGTGGCGCAGTGGTTGGGAGTCCACCTGCCGATGCAGGGGACACGGGTTCATGCCCCGGTCCGGGAAGATCCCACATGCCGCGGAGCAGCCGGACCCGTGACCCATGGCCGCTGAGCCTGCGCGTCCGGAGCCTGTGCTCCTCAACGGGAGAGGCCACAACAGTGAGAGGCCCACGTACCGCAAAAAA
>NW_006780802.1:765276-795626 GCF_000442215.2 Lipotes vexillifer | reverse complement strand
CCAAAAAAAAAAAAAAAAAAAAAAAAATATATATATATATATATATATAGATAGATAGATAGATATAGAATCGCTAGGTACACTTGAAACTAATATAACATTGTAAATCAACCTTACTTCAATTTAAAAAAAAGGACTATGAAACGGCTGAGGTTTTACTCTACTTGCAAAAGGTAACAAGTTAGCTTGCCATTTCTTGCATGCTGTCAGAGACACAAGACTCTTGGGTCAAAATGAAAGACTTTTTAAATTCACAACAAAAGCAGTATCCAGAGAGTGTCAGCATGTTTGTGTCAGTTCCAAGCCCCAGTTTGCACAGGGCGATGCAGAGGGGCCTCAGTGAACATCTGCACACACAGTGGGTCGAGTTACAGGAGTAGAACACTGAGCTTGGGGAACCTTCTGTTTTATAGCAACCAGTAAGCAAGACTTCTCCTTATCCCAGAAGCAGACATGATCTCACCCCTCAAGGTTGCTTGCTGCAAGTACAACACTGAAGAGTGGCCAGGGCCTTGCATTCTCAGCATACTCAGCAAGCTGTGTAGGAACAAAGAGCCTTGTGAATGAGTGTCTTCCGACACGACCCACCCCTCAGGTTCACATCATCCGGGCTTCTGGCCTGACCAGGGCCCCATGGACACAGGCATGCTGTGTTCCCTGGCAGGCTTTACTTTGGGTTTGCATGTTTGTATCAGCAAGGAGGCAGGCTGCCCCATCTCAACCCCAGATGACAAAAAGCTGTTAATTGGTCACAGGAGGACTTGACTGGACATCTATTTAGGACAAAGCCACTTTGCCCCTTTGTCCCTTCTATTATTCCTTGTGAGAGTCCAGAGTTATTGCAAACTGCTTTGCCTTTTTTGAGGCCCCTCCCATTCTAGGAGCCCCAACAGGCAAATAAGTGTCTTTAGAGGCTCCTGTTCAGCCAAGCCAGGATGCTCTTCGAAGGAGAAAGAACAGAGCAAGGGGCAGGGATCTCACTGTCCCAACTCTTCTAAATATAGTTCATCAATTAACCACCGGGCTTAGCTGCCAGCTCCCTCCCACTCTTTTATTTGTTGCGGGTCAGGTGCTGGGGTTGTCTTGGGAAGGGCTGCTTCCGGCTGTGTTTTTCTCTGCTCTCTTTAAGCTTCCTATCCTGCTCTTTCCTCATTAGGGATTTCCTCAAACTTCCTGTCCTAAGGTGACTTCCCTTCTTGTTTTCTCTGTTATGTTTTCATTTCTTAAAAAAAAAAAAAAAATTCCTGCCATTTCAGTGGGACCTTGGGAGACAGGAGAAGTAAATGGGAACTCTCACTTCACTGTCTTGAAACGGAAGCCTATACTTTTTCAAGGACTCAGCATCATGAAAAGAGAGCCATGAGATCCCTTTTCTCCCCTTTCTTCCTTCCCTCTGCCAGCCCCTCCTACTTCCACAGGCAAACTTCAGGTCAACAAACGCCATTAAAATAAAAGGAAAACAGAATAGCCGTTATTTTCATGATGTTTGCTCTCTCACTCTTTCATTGATTGAAAAAACATTTGCTGAGTGTCTCCTCAGTGTAGGCACCAGGAATACAAGAACCTCTAAGTCCCTAACTTCCTAGGGGTCTGAAGACAGGAGGAGAGAAACAGGCAAACAAACAATAGGCCATGTAGTTAAGGGTAAAATTCACATTGCAGGGGAGGCCTGGGGGTGGACAGAGGACTCTGACTGAGGAGGGTTGGTGGGAAAAGGATCCACTGAGGAGGTGGGGAGTAGTGAAGGCTTCTCCATGGGGTCATGTACCAGCTCAGTCTCATCCCAGACAGACAGAGGGGAAGGACACTTTACGTAGCATAACACGTACAAAGGCAGAGCCATGCGATGGCATGGCAAGTTTGGGCAGGTTCTGTATTTCCAGAGCTCAAATGTGCTGGGGGAAGACTGAGAGGGAGAAATCCGGAAAGGGCCGTGTGAGTGTCCCTAAAGAGTGAGAACTTGGCCCAAAGTGTTTCCCAAAGTATGGTACGAAGATTATTTTAGTTCATATGTGGGTTTTTTAAAAAATAGTTTTGGGCTTCCCTGGTGGCTCAGTGGTTAAGAATCTGCCTTGCCAACACAGGGGACATGGATATGAGCCCTGGTCCAGGAAGATTCCACGTGGCACAGAAAACTAAGCCCGTGCACCACAACTACTGAGCTTGCGCTCTAGAGCCCATGAGCCACAACTACTGAAGCCCGCGCACCTAGAGCCCGTGCTCTGCAACAAGAGAAGCCACCACAGTGAGAAGCCCGCACACCACAACGAAGAACCAACACAGCCAAAAATAAATAAATAAATTTTAAAAATCGGTTTGAGTTTATGATGTATGTTAGAAACATGAACCAACACATCAAATCCATGCTTTTGCAAATGACACTTAGGGCAAGATTAGTAAGTTGCGATCCACCTCAGGTAGGTCAATGTACAGCTAAGTGCTCAGACGTAAATGTTCCAAGCCTTCGGCCACCACCAGACTTAGAGAAACTAGAACAAAGAAAACATCAGTGAGATTAAGGAGCTTGAAATAAGAGAAGAGAAATAAAAGTAGAATGCGTAATCTCACTTTCTACTCCTGAATTCCTTGTCCCACTTACTGCGTATCTGTCAGGGTTCGAGGGATTTGGGGCTAATCAAGGGAAAGGATGTGACTGCAAGAGGCAGTAGCACACAACAAGCTTTGTTGAGTGATGCTTGGGCAGTGATGCATGTGGGGAAGCCCCTCACAGAAGGAGTCTGTCCAAAGGCCCCAGCGTGCGGGACCACTACCCAGAAGGCAAGGAGTGCAAGAAAACTCCCCGGGCAGAGGGAGGCCAGAGTGGCTGATGCATCTAGGTGACGTGGCTCAGCAGCATGGCAGGAGTCTCAGGTCAGAGAGCTCCACAGGCCCAGCTGTAGCAGCCTGGGGTCTTATAACCACAGGCTCTGTATTACCAATGACAGTAGATGTGGGGTGAGGGTATGCAAAGGGCGTGGACCCTGGAATCTGCTTATTACTTTTAAAATAACGGGATGCATAAAAAGTTGAATCTGGCACTGAGCTAAGGAGTCTCGGCCTGCGGTGAAGAAATAAACAACAATGCACAGAGGGCATCTTTGGCTCATTTATATAACAGCATTTGTTCCACAGAGTTCCTGAATCTTGCAGATATGACTTACAGCAACGTATGCAAGCGAACAAGCTCACGTTACAACAAAACAGTTGAGCTCTCCTTTCAAGTTGTATTTCTTTTCATTTAGTATAATTCAAATTAAACCCAAAGAATTTAATTATATTTGACTTCAGAACAATTTGCATTAAGTTTAAACTAAGGAGCCAGTTTGGCAGTTAAGAGCACAGACTGGAGTCAAAAAGACCTGAATCCAATGTCTAGCTTTACAACCAAGGTGGCTTCTAACCACGTCTGCGTCACTGTACATCACGCGAGGATAAGGGTATCTATTTCATTACGACCGTAGGATTAAACAAGGTCATGCCAGTGGAACAGGTTAGGAGACTGTTCTGGCCTTGATGTCAACCAAGGGGACTACACAGTGGAAATCAGAATACCAACGTGAGCGAGACACA
This sequence comes from Lipotes vexillifer, assembly GCF_000442215.2. NCBI lineage: Eukaryota > Metazoa > Chordata > Mammalia > Artiodactyla > Lipotidae > Lipotes > Lipotes vexillifer. The sequence goes on along the minus strand of NW_006780802.1, from coordinate 792,056 downwards.
AGGCATCCGCCACCAAGTGCAGAAATCACCGTGGGGACACAGGGGTTATTTGCCAATGACTCTCAAACTCCCTAACCCCCTCAGAGAACAAGGGCTAAAGTGTGGGAGAGAATTTTGCCAGGAGATGGTTGAAGAAATTTCTTTGGAGAGGGCGGCTGCAGAACTTTGAGTTCCCAATCCACTTCTTTGCTTGGAGGGGTCAAGGTGTTACTTTCTAAGGCCAAGTTTAGTGGGGGTTAAGAGCAGGTTCGATGGGATCCCACGGAGAACCCTGAACTGTTTCCTGCGGTTGTGAAACAGACAACCGGGCCAGACCTTTGCCTAAAGTGGGCTGAGGTAGGACTCAGCTGTGAAGCCCAGAGAGAGGCTGACCAGGCTGTCGCTTTGACGGCATTTCTCACCTTGTAGATGAGGAACAGAATGAACCCCGATTAAGATATTGCAGCAGGCTTTCATATACTTGTGCTTGTTCAAATATCTGATTTTAGAAATTTACAAAAAGCCAATGTGTACTTTACGGCTAGCACGTAGTTTTATTCATACGAAGCTTTGAAGTTCACTGTTAACTCAGGCATCCTACACTGGGGGCAAGTCTTTCTCCATCTCTGTGGTTCTTTCCCACTGCACGTCCATGTCTGTTGGTCACAAGGGAGGCTGCCCGGGATGTGTCCATCTCAGGGTGGAATTCAGAGTAAAAGATGACCATCCCTATCACTATGCAGTTTATCGAAGCTCCACCGAACAAGATGCCACAGGTGAAAGTCAGGGTAGCCTTGCTTCGAGGTGATGTTAATGTCTCAGAAAGCGATACGGATTCTGGTCCTGTGGGGGTGGTGGTGGATAATGGCCAGACTCAGGACAACTCTGAGGGGCAAGTCCCTCCCCAGCGCTGTCCTGAGGCTGGTCCAGGCTTTTTCAGCTTGTGTTAAACTTCTAGCCAGTGCTTCTTCCCTTTGTTCTCTTCCACAGATGTTACCGCCTAAGAAATATCTCGCACTCCAAACCCAGTCTCAGCGTCTGCTCCCGGAACATGTGACCTCTGACTTGCTGCTGCAGCCTGAGACAGCATCTTAGCCCTACCCCGTTCCCACATCCCACTGTCCTCCAGCACAGAAAGGCAAGAGCAGGCTGGGGACAGATGCCACCAACTGCCACCCCCTCAATACACATACTGGGAGTAGGATGTGCTGGCTGTTGGGCTGTGGCGTGTCCCTGCGCTCAGACCACTCCTGGTTTGGGGACAGAAGAGGTCATCGGGAAGCACTTCCAGGTACCCTCTGGGTAGCTGGCCGTGATACTTTGTCCTGCCCTTCACTTGGGGCAAAGGCCTGCTGCAGGTGTCCAACGCTGGAGCTTTCACGATGTCGGCATTTCCTTCACGGCCCCTGGTCCCCTACAGGATGACTCAGCCAAGCCCTGAGGTGAAGCCCACAAATCCCACCTCAAACCCCCCACCTCTGCCCACCTCCCAACAACATCCTTGAAGCTGGAGAACCTGCACACCTCCTACGGCCAGCTTAGCAGAAGAGGGCTGAGACCCCCAGTCGTGTGTTTGCCCTGGGTCACCCCCTCTTCCTTTCCCTGTCCCCCCAAGCAGCATGCACTTGAACATGTTCCCTGAAGCTTCCTCAGGACAGCAATGCCTAACGAATGCGTTTGGGAGACAGCCAAGGAAATGTTTCAAGTCTGTCTTATATTACAGATTTGCGAGTGGTGGCCAGAGGAGGTCCAGACCCTGAAAAATAACGTTGTCCACTATTCTCCACCCTCGAGCATCAGATTGGCTGCCTTTATCCTCCCAGCCCTCTGATGCAATAGTTACCTATTCATTAGCACGTTGACAAGCATAATATTTATTTTAAAACACAGAACTTGGCCATGAAAGAACAGGGGAAATGGCGCTATTTCCTGTCTGACCAGATCATATGCTCGTGGCTATTTATTTCCTTATTGGGAAAGTGAAGGGACTCATCTGTCTCGCAATAACAAAAAGGGAGACGTACTCAGTTATACCCTTAAGCGGGGAGAACAGGGCAGAGGGCAGGAGCTGCAGCTGGAGCCTGCAAGCTAGAGGTTTGCGAGGTCCAGGGACCTTCCTCGCCCCTGAAAAAGAGGCTGGGGACCCAGGAGCACAGGCTGATGGTGAGGGCCTCACTGCGCATGAAACGCAAACATCTTCGTTGTTTTTCCACGCTGGCTAATGAAGATAATTTCTGTTTGAAGTTACAGCTCCTGGCTCCACTTTAGGAGGCCTGCTCTTATTTCTTGAATCTGTGCCCACAATGTGTAGGTTTTCTACATGGCCTGTCTGGCTGGGTGACTCTGGACAATGTTTTCAGGAGCTGTCAGGCGTGTGCAGCCGTGAAAGAGGCAACTGTGTACGTGCAGAAACTGCACAAAAGTTGCAGCATCTCACAGATTGGAGACAATATGATTTTTCCAAAGACCCTAAATGTAAAACTTACACTGGGGAACCTGGGGACTTTCTGGGTAGACATGGCTTAAGTGTCGCATACCGGGAAGCTGAGGGTTGATGAGATCACTTCCCGGAATCCCTGTGACCTTTCTGCTTTATGCTGATTCTAAGGGTGGGTGTTGGAACTAAATCATCAGGGTTGGTCTGGCCACAGCCCTGCTCAAAGCCAAACACTGCACAGGCTTTAGGAAGAGGTGCCGTTACAGTAGAAGGGGATGATCATTACATCTTGTCCCGAAAATTCTTTCAGACCAAGGTGATCTCTCCTGGGTTTAGGGTGTAGAATTCAGCATTTTCAACCAGGTACCAGTGAACAGCAGCTGAGCAGAGTCAAAGAAGCTTCCCAAACTTGTGTAGCCACTATGGAAACCAGTACAGACTTTCCTCAAAAAATTAAAAATAGAACTACCGTATGATCCAGCAATCCCATTCCTGGGTATATATCCAAAGGAGATGAAATCCCTATCTCAAGGAGCTATCTGCACCCCCATGTTTATTGCAGCATTATTCACAACAGCCAAGAAATGGAAACAATCTAAGTGTTTCTCAATGGATGAATGGATAAAGATGTGGTATATAAACACAATGGAATATTATTCAGCCACAAGAAAGAAGGAAATCTTGCCATTGGTGACAACATGGTTGGACCTTGAGGGCGTTATGCTAAGTGAAATAAGTCAGAGAAAGACAGTGCGTGGTATCACTTATATGAGAAATTTAAAAAAACAAAAGCCAAATTCCTAGAAAAGTGGTTGCCAGGGGCTGGAGGGGTGGGGAAAGTAGGGAGAGGTTGACAAAAGGGTACAAGCTTTCAGCTGTAAGATGAATAAGGTCTAAGGATCTAATGTAAAACCTGGTGACAATAGTTGATGACACCATATTGTATAATTGAAAATTAAAACTAAAAAACAAAAAATCAAAGATGCTTCCTAGGATGAGTGCTGGCAGGACTACCCCCAGGCTCATTACCTGAAGCAGCAGTAATCAACCTTGCCATTTACCTAGCTGGTCTCTAAACAACCCACGGCCGTCCTTCCAGGTAACCCCAGGGACTCCCTGCTCCCAGGTTCCTCACTGTAAAGCAGTGATGATAATAATATTGGGTTGGCCAAAAAGTTCATCCGGGATACGATCTTATGGGAAATCCCGAATGAACTTTTTTGGCCACCCCAATGAAACTGACCTCCTGGGTAGGGGGTGGGGGGCGCGCTGCTGTGAGGAGCAGATGAGATGACACATGGAGACCATTTAGAATTGCATCAGGCACAGCTGGCTATTTATAGTACTTATCATCCTCGCTCTGTTATCCAGCATTTGTAAAGACAGTGTTCGCAAAGCTTGTGCTCTCTAAACCTGGCCCAAAGCCTCATTACTAATATTTGAGAGGTATATGGTAATCGATCATGCCTTGGTTCTCTAGTTCTAATCTTTTCTTTCGATAACCAGATAACCACATACCTGGACAAATTATTTTGACTGCCTGTATTTAATTATTTCTACTCTACCTTATTCTAACAAGGATTTGAAGCCACACATGTATAATGAAATATAAGTTTTAAAAATTAATATCCAGAGGAAACATAGGTAGATAAATTATATATATATGCATATAATGTATATAATAAAAATGTATGCATATTATGTATAATATAAATTACATAATTTATTGAAATTATAAATAAAAGTGAGTGTGAAAATAAATACTAGGCAGAAACGTTGGACCTAAAGAAAAGGCTGGGCTGCAAATTTGCATCTAAGTTTCCTGGAAACCAAAGAAAAACAAGAAATATGATTAGCTACACATCTACATTGTCCAAAAGAAGAAAGCACAACCATTTTTTCAGAAAAAAACCCAAATACATAAAAAGCTTTTCCTGATAGTTGGGTATTTAAAAAAATGTTTTGCCTGCTTTTTTGCATAGGAATGCTGAGAATTGCTGTGGCTGATGTCCCCACCACACCTGGACAATGAATGCGGCAGCTGATTCAGTATGAGATTAATATAAGGTCCTTCTGTGCATTCCAGGTGAATAAGGCCAAGCATGGTGAAGGCAACTGTGGAGGCTCCAGACAAAGGTGTTCCAGTGTGAGAGCTCTCTCTTTTTGATCTGGCTTCATGTAGAGGAAAATATACACTATGAAGATAAGGGTGAGGTTTCCTGCATGTCCTTTAAACTCTCTTCCATTTTATACACTTTTTCTCAACTGTTTTGACTTTAAAAAGGCCCCAAAAGATAGCAGCAGACAATTTAAGATTACATTTTGGGGGGAAAGGGCTAACCTGGATTACAGATTGATACTTTAAATTTTGTCCTTTATTGGGATTTGGTATTAGATAATTTATGATAAAATTGCTGCATCTTTTTAAAACTGCTTTAAAAGACTTTCATAGTTAGATCCACATTATACATTTTTTAAAACTCTGTGCTAGGAAGAAATTGATAAATTGGTATGGTTTCAGCCATTAGATAACTAGCATTTGGTGCCAGAAACTCTGAGGTAAATTTTAGATTTAACACCTGTATTTCTCCTTCGTGTAGTTTTTCTAGAATAACTATCTCTCCCCTTAATTCAATCATATTCTGTTACCATGGTTTGAAAGGTTCTGTACTACTGGTGCCATTTATTATAAGCTACCTCAGAACGTTTTTTGAAAGAAGATGAGGTGTGAGTTAACAATTAAATGCACAACAGCATTTTATGATGCAAAGGGGAGCATTTAAAATTTATTCACTAAATGTATTCATCAATATTGTTTTTGGCTGGAAGTAATACAGAACTTGACACAACTGAGGTTTAAAGTCTTTATCTTACACATCAAGAAGTATAGAGAAATACAGTCTAGGGCTGATATGGATGCTTGATGATATAACCAAGGATTCAAAATCTTTCCATTCTTCATCTCCACCATCAACCTGAGTGGCATTCATCCTCACAGGCAAAGGTAGCTGCTATACCACTTACCCTCAGCGTATCAGGTATGCATACCAGACAGGAAGGAGAGGGAAGGGACAAAAGGCTACAAGTAACATGCCAGCTGAGTCTGTTCCCTTTTAAAAGCTTTCTCAGAAGCCCCTGCTCCCACCACCAGCAACCTCTCCTTAGGTGTCACTGCCTAGAACTGCATCACATCATCACCCCTAGCTGCAAAGGGCTGTATGAATGTGAATATTTTCGTTGAAAAGAAACTAAATTTCTCCTTAAACAAATTCATGGCTCTGTTAGTAATGAAGAAGGTAAGAGTAGGTACAAGGAGGCATTTAAGAGTGTCAGACACAGTAAGTACTAGGGATGTACCATACGACATGATAAATTTAACTAACGCTGTTGTGTGTTATATATGAAAGCTGTTAAGGGAGGAAATCTTAAGAGTTCTCATCACAAGAAAAAATTTTTTTCTATTTCTTTAATTTTGTACCTATATGAGATGATGGATGTTCACTAAACTTATGTGATGATCATTTTATGTTGTATGTAAGTCAATCATGCACACCTTAAACTTACACAGTGCTATATGTCAATTATATCTCAATAAAACTGGAAGAAAAAAAAGAAATCACAAAAAATGAGTGTCAGCCACAATAAATGTTTGTAATATAACATCAACAGAAAAAACAGAAAACAAGCTGTCTCTTGTGTATGACCTCGACTGTATAAACCAATAGACACAACATGAGAAAAAAAATCACTAAAATACTAAGAGTAATTGTCTGTGGGTTGTAGGATTATCAGTGATATTTATTTTCTTATATGTACTTTTCTACATTTTCTTTCTTTTATTAAAATAAATGTCTGCCAGTTTGTAATGAGGAAAATAAATTCATATTTGTAAAATAAAATGTATTTTCTTTTTCTGTTTATTTTATTACTAGATTTCTCCAATTAATCTGTTTATCTCATTGCTAGACTTTTCCAGTTAATGACACAGGATAATCCTGAACTTGATGCAATATCATGAATCTTATTTATTTATTTATTTATTTTTTGTGGTATGCGGGCCTCCCACTGTTGTGGCCTCTCCAGTTGCGGAGCACAGGCTCCGGACGCGCAGGCTCAGCGGCCACGGCTCACGGACCCAGCCGCTCCGCGGCATGTGGGATCTTCCCGAACCGGGGCACGAACCCGTGTCCCCTGCATCAGCAGGCAGACTCTCAACCACTGCGCCACCAGGGAAGCCCTATCATGAACCACTTTTTATGGACAATAATAGGTTGCATTGAGTCTTATCTAGTTTTTTAAAAAAAAATATGGTGCCTGCCTCTAAGAGCTTAAATATGGTGTATTATAGATTATATAATATGACAATTAGAAAAACGGCAAGATGGCGGGGTTTGGTTTAGCTGAAAGAACAGGAGGCAGAGATAAAGTTACATTGGTGTAACTCAGTGTCTGTGATCTTGGGTAGGATAATTAACTTCTTTAAGACCGAATGGCCTCAGCTACAAAATGAGGACTTGATCTGTGTGATTCCTAAAAGTACTTTCTGACCTCAGCATTATGCTTATTCTAGCCACATGTCAACTTTGGTTATTTATCCTCACATTGAAACTGTCCTCTCGTGAGTGATGCTACCCTATCCTGTTTCTCCTTCAACTTTTTTGAATATTTATCTCTTCTTTAGTGATTTACTTGCCTCCTTCAGGCTCGGAAGTGTGGACAATGCTCAAGAATCAGCCTTGTTGTCGCCTAGCTCTTCTCTGTGGTCCCCTGAGCAGTTTCGTCTGCTTTGATGGCCTCTTTATGGGCCAGTCCCAAATCTATGCCTCTGGCTCTGACATCGCCAAGCTTCAGATTCACACTTCCACTTGCCTGAGATCCCTAAGTCATCTGGATAAATGTTGTCACCTGAAATTCAACCTGTTTAAAACCAAACTCATCCCTTTTCTTAGGTCAACATCTTTTCCCATGCCTTGATTTTCTGTTATTTCTCTGATCGGCACCATTCTTTTCTAGTTTCTTGGGCTTGAAACCTTAAAGGATGTCTTTGACTCCTCCCTCCAGCTAACCCCTCTTATAAAATCAAGAGGAAATCTTCTCGGTTCTGGTTCAACATGGCAACAGAGGAAGATCCTGAACTCATGGACACACCAAATCTACAGCAACATACGGAACAATTTCCTCCAAAAAACCTAAAAACCAGCGGAGCAACTCCTACATGTCAGGCAAATGAAGAAAAAAAAAACAAAAAAACCTCACATCAAAGTGGGTAGGAGAGGTTGAGATACATCTTGCCATAAATCTTACCCTGGCATGGTGACGCACAACTGAGACGGAACTCAAATCCCAGAGCTTCTCCCTGAGGAGCAAAGGGTTTGAACCCCACATCAGGCACTCCAACTTTTAAGACCTGCACCTAAGAGATGAGTCCCCAAATCATCTAGCTTGAAAATCAGCAGGGCTCACGTCCACAAGACCCACAAGCTATAGTGAAATGAGAAAGGCTCTTAAAGGGCTCTTGCACTCAGACTCACCTGTCCCAGGAACCAGTGCCTAGACTTTATGTTAAAGGGGCTTATTTGCTTGTCTAAAAGCATCGGCCTCAGTGCCAGGCATCTAACCTAACACACATCTAGGGAGGGACCTGCTGGAGAACTCTCTGGGGACAGAGGTTGGCAGTCACCATCTTTGCACTCTCCCTCTGCCTCACTCCAGTACACTGGTATCTCCTGGATAGGAGCTTGTACCCTCCTCTGGTGCCCTGATTTTTTGCAGCTGTTGTCAGGAAACATCTCTAATTTGCTTGGCTATGGTGGCCAGCAGGGCTTATGCTTGAAGTCTCACAGGACTGTATGTATATTAACATACTTCAAAAGCTGCTTTCTGAGGGTCTGACTTCCAATCAGCCTGAATCTGGGTGCTGACTGAGATCATGCCCTTTGGGACACTGACAGGTCTTGGCACATCCTTAATTATTGGGAGCCACTAAGAATAAAATAGGCTGCTTGGACAATCACAAAGGGGACACAACCAACAGCTAGAACAGTGTTGAATGATAAGGTTCACTTCCTGCATGAGACCACTCCTTAAAGACTGGGAGAGGTGGCTCTTTCATCTAATGCATGGAAAGCCAATGCAGAGAGTCAAGGAAATGGAGAGATAGAGGAATAAGTTCCAAATGAAAGAACAAGATAAAACTTCAGAAAAAGTCCTCAATGAAATGGAGATAAGTGATCCACCTGGTAAAGAGTTCAAAGTAATGGTTATAAAAATGCTCAGCAAACTCATGAGAAGAATGTATGACCACAGCAAGAACTTAAACAAAGAAATAGAAAAGTACAAGAAAGCACCAAATAGAAATCACAGAACTGAAGAATGCAATAACTGCACTGAAAAATATACTAGACGGATTCAACAGCATATTAGATGAAGCAGAAGAAAGAAAGGGCAGTGGAACTCACCCAATTAGAGCAGCAAAAAGAAAAAAAATGAAAAAAAAGTGAAGATAGCTTAAGGGACTTATGGGACAACATCAAGCAGACCAACATTTGTATTATTGGATTCCCAGAAGAAGAGAGAAAGGAGCAGAAAACTTATTTGAAGAAATAATGACTGAAAACTTCCCTAATCTGGGGAAGGAAATGCAGAGAGTTCCAAATAAGATGAACCCAAAGAGACCCACACCAAGGCACATAATTAAAATGTCAAAAGTTAAAGACAAGGAGAGAATCTTAAAAGCAGCACAAGAAAAACAACTTCTTATGTACAAGGGAAACCTCGTAAGACTATCAGCAGATTTCTCAGCAGAAACTTTATAAGCCAGAAGGATGTGGCATGATATATTCAAAGTGCTAAAGAAAAAAAAAAACTTCCAACCATGAATATTCTACCCAGCAAAGTTGTCATTCAGTATTGAAAAAGAGATTTCCAGGCAAGCAAAAGCTAATGGGGTTCTTCACCACTAGACCAGCCTTACAAGAAATGATAAAAGGACTTCTTTAAGCTGAAAAGAAAGGGTACTCATTAGTAATAGGAAAACATGAAAAGTATAAACCTCACTGGAAAAGGTAAATATATAGTAAAATTTAGAAAAATCTAATGTTGTAAAGGTGGTAGATGAATCACTTATAAAGCTAGTATGAAGGTTAAAAGACAAAAGTAGTAAAATAATTATGACAAAAATAATTAGTTAAGGGGTACATTAGATTAAAAGATATAAAATGTGACATCAAAAACATAAAAATGGGAGTAGGGGAGTAGAAATATAGAGTTTTAGAATGCATCCAAACTTAAGTTGTTAATAATTTAAAATAGACTGTTAACAAATATAAGTTGTTCTATGTAAGCCTCATGGTAACCACAAAGCAAAAACTTATAGTTGATATGCAAAAGAGAAAGAGAAAGGAATCTAAGCATACCACTAAAGAAAGTCATCAAACCACAAAGGAATAGTGCAAGAGAAGAAGAAAGGAACAGAGAGGAGCTACAAAACAACCAGAAAACAATGAACAAAATGACAATAAGTATGTATCTATCAATAATTACTTTAAATGCAAGTGGACTAAATTCTCCAATCAGAGTGGCTGAATGGGTTAAAAAAATAAGACCCATCTATATGCTGCCTACAGAGACACTTCAGATGTAAGAACACATACAGACTGAAAGTTAAGGGGTGGGAAAAAATATTCCATGCAAATGGAAACCAAAAGAAAGCTGGGATGGCTATACTTAGACAAAATAAACATTAAAATAAATACTAAAAAGAGACAAAGAAGGACATACGTAATCTTAAGGGGTCAATCCAACAAGAAGATATAACATGTGTAACTATTTATGCATCCAACATAGGATCACTTAGATATATAAAGCAAATATTGACAGATCTAAAAGGAGAAATAGACAGCAATACAACAATAATAGGGAACTTTAATACTCTATTTTGATCAGTAGATCAAAATAGAGTAGGAGAAGAGAGATCATCCAGACATAAAATCAATAAGGAAACATCAGCCTTAAACAACACATTTGATACAATGAACTTAACAGATAGATACAGAACTTTCCATCCAAAAGCAGCAGAATACATATTCTTCTCAAGGGCAAATGTAACATTCTCCAAGACAGATCATATGTTAGGCCACAATACAAGTCTTAATAAATTTAAGAAGATTAAAATCATATCAAGCATCTTTTCTGACCACAATGGTATGATACTAGAAATCAATTATAAGAATAAAACTGGAAAATTCACATATATGTGGAGCTTAAACAATATGCTATTATACAACCAACAGGTCAACAAGAAATCAAAAGAGAAATTAAGCAATACCTTGAGACAAATGAAAATGGAAATACAACTTACCAAAATTTGGGGGATGCAGCAAAAGCAGGTTTGAGAGGGAAGTTCATAATGATGAACGCCTACATTAAGACACAAGAAAAATCTCAAATAAACAACCTAAATTTACATGTCAAGCAACTATAAAAGGAAGAACAAACCAAGCCCAAAGTTAGTAGAAGGAAGGAAATAACAAAGATCAAAGTGGAAATAAGTGAAATAGAGACTGAAAAAACAACAGAAAAGATCAATGAAAGAGGTGGTTCTTTGAAAAGATAAATAAAATTGATAAACCTTTAAGTAGACTAACCAAAAAAAAAAAAAAAACAGAGAGAGGACTCAAATAAATAAAATAAAAAATGAAAGAGGAGACCTCACAACTGATACCACAGAAATACCAAAGATCATAAGAGACTACTATGAACAATTATATCCCAACAAATTAGACAACCTAGAAGAAATGAATAAATTCCTAGAAACATACAGCCTACCAAGACTAAATCATGAAGAAATAGAAAACATGGATAGATCAGTTACTAGTGAGGAGACTGAATCAGTAATCAAAAGCCTCCCAACAAACAAAAGTCCAGAATCAGATGGCTTCACTGGTGAATTTTATCAAACATTCAAAGAAGAATTAATACCAATCCTTTTCGAACTCTTCCAAAAAAAACAGAACAGAAGGGAACACTTCCGCATTCGTTTCACAAGGCCAACATCACTCAGATATCAAAACCAAAGATGTCACAGAAAAAAAAAAATTTCAAGCCAATATCCACGATGAACAGAGATGAAAAACTCCTCAGCAAAATATTAGCAAACAGAATTCAACAATACATTAAAAGGATCATACATTATGATCAAGTGGGATTTATTCCAGGGAGGCAATGATGGTTCAACATTCAGATATCAATCAATGTGATATACCACATTAACAGAACAAATAATAAAAATCATATGATCATCTCAGTAGATGTAGAAAAAGTATTTGACAAAATTCAGCATTCATTTATGAGAAAGAAAAAAAAAAACTCTCAACAAAGTGAGTATAGAGGGAACATACCTCAATGTAATAAAGGCCATATATGACAAGCCCACAGTTAACATCAAACTCAGTGGTGAAAACAGAAAGCATTTCCCCTAAGATCAGGAACACAAGGATGCCACTCTTGCCACTTTTATTCAACATAGTATTGGAAGTTCTAGCCAGAGCAGTCAGACAAGAAAAAGAGGTAAAAGGCATCCAAATTAAACAGGAAAAAGTAAAACTGTCACTATTTCCAGATGACATGATACTGCATATAAAAAACCCTGAAGACCCCACCAAAAAACTGTTGGAACCAATAAATGAATTCAGTAAATTTACAGGCTATAAAATCAATATACAAAAATCTGTTGCATTTCTATATACTAATAATGAACAATCAGAAAGAGAAATTAAAATAATAATCCCACTTACAATTACATAAAAAGTACCTAGGAATAAATTTAACAAGATAGTAAAAGACCTGTATACTGAAAACTCTAAGACATTAATGAAAGAAATTGAAGAAGACACAAATAAATCCCCATGCTCAGAGATTGAAAGAATTAATATTGTTAAAATGTCCATACTATCCAAAGCAATCCACAGATTCAATGCCATCCCTATCAAAATTCCAATGGCTTTTTTCGTAGAACTAGAATAAACAATCCTAAAATTTGTATGGAACCACAAAAGAACCTGAATAGCCAAAGCAAACTTGAGAAAAAACAAAGCTGGAGCCATCATGTGCCTAGATTTCAAACTATATTACAAAGCTATAATAATCAAAACAGTGTGGTATTGGCATTAAAAACAGACACATAGATCAATGGAACAGAACAGACAGCCTAGAAACAAACACACACATATATGATCAATTAATTTACAACAAAGGAGCCAAGAATATACAATGGGGAAAGAACAGTCTCTTCAATAAATGGTGTTGGGAAAATTGGACAGCCACATGCAAAAGAATGAAACCAGACCACTATCTTACACCATACACAAAAATCAACTCAAAGTGGATTAAAGACTACAATGTAAGCACTGAAACCACAAAACTTCTAGAAGAAAACCTAGGTGGTAAGCTCCTTGACATGGGTCTTGGTGATAATTTTTTGGATCTAACACCAAAAGCAAAGGCAAAAAAGTAAAAATAAACCAGTGGAACCAAATCAAACTAAAAAGCTTCTGCATAACAGAGGAAACCATCAATAAAATAAAAAGAAAATCTACCAGATGAGAGAATATATTTGCAAATCATGTGTCTGATAAGCAGTTAATATCCAAAAATACATAAAGAATGCATACAACTCAATACCAAAAACCCCCAAACAATCCAATTAAAAAAGGGCAAAGGATCTGAATACACATTTTTCCAAAGAAGCCATACAGATGGCCAACAGGTACATGAAAAGGGGCTCAACATCACTAATCATCAGGGAAATGCAAATCAAAACCATAATGAGATATCACCTCACACCTGTCAGAATGGCTGAAAGGCAGAAATAACAAGTGCTGGTGAGGATGTGGAGAAAAGGGAATGCTGTGCACTGTTTGTGGGAATGTAAATTGGTGCAACCACTATGGAAAACAGTATGAAGGTTCCTCAATAAATTAAAAATAAACTATCATATGATTCAGTAATTCCATTTCTGGATATTTATCCAAAGAAAAAAAATAACTAACTTGAAGAGATATAGGCATCCCCATGTTCATTGCAGCATTATTTACAAAAGCCAGGATATGGAAGCAACCTAAATGTCCACCAATGGATGAATAGATATGGTATATATTATACAGTGGAATATTATTCAGCTATATAAAAGAATGAAATCTTGCCATTTGTGACATGGATGGACCTTGAGGGCACTATGTAAGTGAAATAAGTCAGAGAAAGACAAATACTATATATCACTTTAAAAAAAAAAAAAAAAAACAAGCTCACATGTACAGAGAACAGACTGGTGTTTGCCAAGGGTGGGGGCTGGTGGGAGGGTGAAATGGGTGAAGGAGGCCAAAAGGTACAAACCCCCAGTTATAAAATAAATAAATCGGGACTTCACTGGTGGCACAGTGGTTAAGAATCCGCCGGCCAATGCAGGGGACACGGGTTCGAGCCCTGGTCCGGGAAGGTCCCACATGCGCAGAGCAACTAAGCCTGTGTGCCACAACTACTGAGCCTGCGCTCTAGAGCCTGTGAGCCACAACTACTGAGCCTGCGCTCTAGAGCCTGTGAGCCACAACTACTGAAGACCGCACACCTAGAGCCCATGCTCCGCAACAAGAGAAGCCACCACAATGAGAAGCCCACGCACTGCATCAAAGAGTAGCCCCCGATCACCACAACTAGAGAAAGCTTGTGCACAGCAACGAACACCCAACACAGCCAAAAAATAAATTAATTAATTAATTAAAAATAAATAAATTAAATTTAATAAATAAATCATGGGGATGTACAGCATGGTGAATATGGTTAATAATACTATATTGCATATTTGAAAGTTGCTGAGAGAGTAGATCTTAAGGTTCTCATCACAAGAAAAAAAATTTTGTGATTATGTAAGGTGACGAATGTTAACTAGACTTATTGTGATGGTGATTTTGCAATATGTACAAATATCAAATCATTATGCTGTACACCTGAAACTAATTTAATGTTACCTGTCAATTATACCTCAAAAAATTGTATATAGTCAAATCTATTAGTCTTTTATGATTTGAAACAGTATTTATATAATACTCTAAGATTATAAAAATAGCCATCTTAGTTTTCTTTCAGCACTTTTTCATTTTACTTTTTAAGTTTACATACGAGTTCCAATCTAACGTGGAACTCCTGACATAAACTCTAGGATAGCACATCTAATTGCCTGCCTAACACCTCCACTTTGGTTTCTGATAGCCATCCCACAGCTCCCATGGCCAAATCAGGACACGACTCTTTGTGTCCCCCTCTACAGATCTGCTCTTTCTCGAATCTTCCTGGCCTTAATAGATGGCACTGCCATCTTCCCAGTTGTTCAAACCAAAAAACCCTCCATCTTTGCACAGTCCTCTCCCTCACCTCCGACTCATCAGCAAAGTCTGTCGACTCTATCTCCAAACCACATCCCAAATCCATCCATTGTCCCCACTGTACTGATACTCTCTAAGCCTAAGCCAGAAGCATCTTTTTCCTGGACTGCCGTGACAGGCTGGTCACTGAGATCATTGCTTCCACTCCCTCTGCCCACACATACATAATTCATTCTCTACATAGCAGCCAAGGAGATATTTTAAAACTGTACACCAGATTATAACCACCCCCCACCTCCCCCACCCCCATTTCAAACTCTACCATCATGATGATAGAAGATCTACATAGATTTCAAGGCTCCACCACTGCCTGACAGACCCCAGTCCTTCCTTCCCCCAGGCTTCAATGTTCTCCAAGTAGCTGCTTTCGGTGTTTTTGCTATTCCTTCTGCCTGGACTTCTCTCAGATCTGCACAAGGCTGGCCACTTCTTTTCACTCGGATCTCTGTGAAATTGTCACCTTTCTTAGCGAGGCTCTTCCTGACCCTATAAGAGTAGCCCCAGTCATTTTCTCCCTCTATCGTGTTTTATTCCATCGTAGCACTTACCATTACCTGATGTTTTCTTTACTTGAATATTGCCAGAGTGCAAGCCAGATTAAAAGACTCCACTAAGCAGTGGGTCCCAGTTGGAGAGCTTCAAATACAGGCTGCCATGATAGGATTAGCTCTTTGGAAGACTCACTCAGGCTGTAGAAGGGGAAGGTAGACCCAAGTGGGCTGAAAGCAAAGGCAGGGGGACCCAGTGGGAGGCGAGGAGGTTAGTGGCAAGCATGCAGCTCTCAAGGCCAAGCTCTACGCCTTATAGCTAAGTCAGGTCAGGTACTGCCCGTCCAGGTCTAATTGAACCTATTAGAAAAGTTCTCAGAAGGATCCAACCGCTTGGTCCCTTGGAACTGTGACAGATGGGAAAGGTAAGAGTGGAGCAAGCAAGACCCATCGTAGAGGAAGCCCTGTGTTTCCTCTGTGGTGTTTTTTTAAAGCCTCAAACTTAGAAGGAAAAATCCGATAAATATATTCTTGTCTGAATTTCCCGCCTGTCCTTAGCCAGCTCTCAGCAAGGGAAGCCAAGTTCTCCTAACCTCTGTGAGGAAGGCCAATGGGCTGACAGCTGGATATCAATATTTACATTCTATTATCATGTCTGTTGAGGAACCCCAGGCCTAAGTAGCTAAACTGAATTATTCTAGTTTTATCTCCCAACTGCTGGGTTCTGAAGAGCACACTTCCTCTTTTTTGAAAGCATGGGTTTTCTTAAGACCAATATGTGTGTGTGTGTGTGTGTGTGTGTGTGTGTGTGTGTGTATGTATTTACATATATATATACACATGTATATGTATTATTTTTTTCTTCTCTAAAATATCATAAAGACTTCTCACCCCAAGAGTTAACTCTTCTCTAGCTCAATTGGCACTCAGGATATCTGAAGTGCAAACAGATTGACATGACTTGTTATACGCCAACATTAAAACAATCTGCCATCTGCAAGACACATCTCCAACGCTTTGGTAAATAACAAGGAAAACAGACTTTAAGTGACCACTGACATGAGTCAGCTGTGAGCAGCCGCAAAGAGAAAACACATGAAAGGTCCGGGAGGCCTTACTGGCACTTAGATTTTGTTAAAAAGCAACTGCCAAGTGAAACTTTAGGAGAGTCGGCTGACCACCCATTGCAGAGACAGTGCTCTAGATGCATTCCACAAATCATGGGAAGGTTGCCAGATACGCACTTTCATTGAAAAAAAAAAAAAATCTCTCTGACAGATACCCTTAGCAAGATATCACCCACAGTATCAAATGCAAGATAGCTTAAACAGTTTACCTTTCTCCCGAGTCATACAGTCATACTTTTTCTTTTCTTTATTTTCCCTTTCTTCTCCCATTTAAATCTTTATGAGATATGCACAGATGCAGTTTGGAACACTCCAGATTTATTTAGTGTGTCCTCATTTTCTGCATTGTACGTGGGTTGGTTTACAGGTGGGCAATGCTTAGCTGGTCACCCTGCTGAAGGATTTCTTTCTCTTGCAAATCATGCAAACATCCACATACATGTCTGTTCTACAGAACGTGAAGATGGAAGGAAACATCTATGGTCTTTTAGTTTGGCTTTTTCATTAGCTTCTCCTTTGCAGTAAGAACCGAGTGGAACTTGCTCAGAGGCTGATCTGCAGGGTGTGTGGCGGAGGGGACGCCCTCCCTCGTGGCAACAGCCAGCAAGGGGGCACAGCTGTTCGTGGCCCTGGATCCACAGAGTCACTCACAAAAGGAAGTGGCGAGAAAAAAAAAAAGGTCTAGTGTCACTTGTTGTCCTGAAGGCACATGGCTTCTTGAACACCAGTGCAGAATTAAGGAAAAGGCTCGTCCTTTCTAACTGTAGATTGGGGGTTTTCTTCACTGGCAATCACAGAATTTGAACACAGTTTGATGGGAACTTCTGCCATATTTTGAGTTTGGCAGCAATTAACTGATCAACGGCATTCTGCATCTTAAGCCTGGTGTCTCGTGACATTTTGGGGAGGTGGTTTTTGTGTTTTTTGTTTTTTATAGCCCAGCATCCGAATCCCTCTGGGCGAGGAATTCCCTACCTTGTGAGCATCGGGGGGAAAACATGGCTGAAAAGTCTGGATCCCATGTTCTCAGTCTCCTTTGCAGTTGGACGCAGATCAGTGGAGCTGCTCCAGACATGAATCAAGTGCAATGCAGCCCATTCAGCACCAGGGGACAGCAGCCTGGGCCTGGCAGTGTTGGTGGCCGGGCGCTGAGGGGCACAGAGGGGGCACTGCAGGGACACCCACTGCCCCGAAGGCTGGTTCCCTGGTAGTATCCAGAGCAGTCCCTGCCTCTTCCCAGCGTCATCCCTGGTTCCCACTAATTCCCCAATTATCCCCAATTCCCACTATCCCAGCATCCCCAGCAATCATAAGGGCTTTGCAGTATCATTTCAACACTCTGAAAAAGTCATCCAGGGTCTGTTTCTTTTGCGCGTCACAGGTCAGGGAAGAGAAAGAGCATGCTGCACCAGGCAATGGTCCAAATCTGGCGTCTTCCTAGAGAGCATGTCTTGGCATAAACACTAGGTGGACTTCATGGTCCTGCCTCAGCCCAGGTCTCCGCTTTACCGCCAGCACTGTGCTCGTGTCTTCAAATGCAGCTTGGTTCCTACCTCAGTTCTTTTTGATGGCAAACCAACTGAGAAACACCACTCAAGAGAAAGAACACAAAACGAAACACCAGTGTTCATAGTTCATTCTGATTTCCCCCACGAGGATGAGAGCAGATTTGCAGGAGGATTTAAGAGATGCAGTCTTGGGGCTTCCTGGTGGCGCAGTGGTTGAGAGTCCGCCTGCCGATGCAGGGGACACGGGCTCATGTCCCGGTCCGGGAGGATCCCACATGCTGCTGGGCTTCTTATTGTGGTGGCCTCTCCTGTTGCGGAGCACAGGCTCTAGGCACGCGGGCTGCAGTAGTTGTGGCTCGCAGGCTCTAGAGTGCAGGCTCAGTAGTAGTGGTGCACGGGCTGGGTTGCTCCGCAGCATATGGGATCTTCCCAGACCAGGGCAGATTCTTAACCACTGTGCCACCAGAGAAGTCCCAAGATTTTTTTAAAGTCAACATACTTGTCCAGAATCTGTTACGAAGTTTGTGAATAAGTATCAATCAATCAGCTCACAAAGGCAAGCAGAGTGGACACTTTATTACAGACTTTATGTTTTCCTATCACGTAATGGGTTCCTTATGTATTGATATTAGGCTACTCATTCTTTGCCATATTATCATAAATTCTTTTTCCTAATATGTTTAATTTTTAGCATTTTTAGCATTTTTATTTTTTAGCACTTATGCTAAGCTAATTATTTGTATGAATTATTGTTCCGTGTTTGTTTGATACAACATTTTACTACCTCCACGCCTACCTTCCAAACATAGCCACAGCCATCTTACCCCTGCGCTACGTCAACAGCACCTCACGGGGCCCCCTGGCTTCCCCTCTTTGCCCTTACAGTCCATTCTCTTCACAGCAGACAGAAGGAGCCTGTTAGGACAAAAGTGTGGTCATGACACTCCCTTCCTCCAAAACCTTATATAAAGGCTTCCTTACTATCACTTTCCTCTCACCAAGTGTACAGGCTCTAAACAATCAATTGATTGATTAGTCAGTGGAGTTCCTGGCTCCCTCCCTGATCTCAGTTGACTTCCCTGACCTTTACCATTTCTGCACATAGTGCACCTCTGCTATATTGAACTGACACCTTCTACCATGTTGTTTGCTTCACTTATCCTCTGAACCAAAGTCGAACATAAGAAATTAAAACTCGGACTTCCCTGGTGGCACAGTGGTTAAGAATCCACCCACCAATGCAGGGGACATGGGCTCGAGCCCTGGTCTGGGAAGATCCCATGTGCCGCGCAACTAAGCCTGTGCACCACAACTACTGAGCCTGCACTCTAGAGCTTGTGAGTCACTGAGCCCGTGCGCCGCAACTACTGAAGGCTGCACACCTAGAGCCCGTGCTCCACAACAAAAGAAGCCACCGCAATGAGAAGACCGCGCACCAAAACGAAGACCCAACACAGCCAATAAATAAATAAAAGAAAATATTTTTTAAAAAAATGAAAACTCATTCACTTTTACAAAGTTATTCCACCCCATCTTACAGCACTTTATGCACAGAGAATGTATTCCTAAAACGCATATCCACAAAAGTGTAGGCTTGTTTCTAAAGAATATCAGCTCACGATGATGATAACAATGCTGGGAAAGGTGATGGCCATTTTTTTAAAAATATTTGTTTATTTATTTATTTTATTTATGTTTTTGGCTGCGTTGGGTCTTAGCTGAGGCACGTGGGGTCTTCGTTGAGGCATTCGGGATCTTTTGCTACAGCGTGGGCTCTTTGTTGTGGTGTGCAGGCTTCTCTCTAGCTGTGGCGTGCAGGTTTTCTCTCTCTAGTTGTGGCGCAGGGGCTCCAGAGTGCGTGGTCTCTGTAGTTTGCAGCACGTGGGCTCTCTCATTGAGGCGTGCAAGCTCAGTAGTTGTGGCGTGCAGGCTTAGTTACCCCGTGGCATGTGGGATCTTAGTTCCCCAACCAGGGATTGAACCCTCATCCCCTGCATTGGAAGGTGGATTCTTTACCACTGGACCACCAGGGAAGTTCCAATGGCAATGTCTATTGATCATTGCATTGCAAGTGCAATCAAGTCCCTCCCTAACTCATACACATTTGAATCAGCAATTCCTCAAGCAAAAAGTCATTGTCCCTAACTGGGATGCTCCCAGTGGGGACATCCATCCCTTGCATACCTCAGCTCTTGTGTCAGCTCTTTCGGTCTTGATTGAGCCAACTGGGGGGCTCAAAGCCTAGAACTTCAGTCTAACTATCAAGCTTGGTTGTACAATACACATGGCTGAAGGGACACACTTAAAAACAACCACGACAACAGTAAGAATGAAAGACCATAAGAAAGAGATTTCAATGACAGTTGTGGAAAACTGAAGACACTTGGAATATAGAAAATAGAAGGTTTTTTTTTTCAAAGCTACTAACAATGACATCTAAAATACTTTAAAAATTATTATAGGGCTTCCCTGGTGGCGCAGTGCTTGAGAGTCCGCCTGCCGATGCAGGAGACGCGGGTTCGTGCCCCGTTTCGGGGGGATCCCACGTGCCGCGGAGCGGCTGGGCCCGTGAGCCATGGCCGCTGGGCCTGCGCGTCCGGAGCCTGTGCTCCGCAAATGGGAGAGGCCACAACAGTGAGAGGCCCGCATAACGCAAGGAAAAAAAAAAAAAAAAATTATTATATATCCTTACTAAAGAAAAGTTAAAATAAAATAAGGGTGGTTTGAAAGTGAGGCAGACTCCTGCTAAATATTCAACCAGCCTATAGAGGAATACCTCATTTTCTTTCCACATATTTTTTAACGAGGGACACTCAGGGTCTGGGGTAAATTCAGCTCAAGAGTCTTGGGTATAAACACAAGCTATGAGCGTAGTGGGATCTCTCCAGTAGGCTAGTGTGCAATGGGCAGAGATTGTCTATAGAAAAGTTACCTAGGAATAGGATTGACCCTCAGTGGGCAGAGTCCAATGTGTGTAGTAACCCCAGGACTAATCTGTGGCTTGTGCTGGTGGCCAAACTCAGTAGACAGAGAATGGCGATGGTACCATGGTTACTAGTGGGATATCTAGTTAAGAACAAAACTTCAGCCAGTTCCTGGGGGACATAATCTCTGAGAACAGTGATGGTAAAGGCTAGGAAGAGTACCAGAACCTTGGTCAACTGCTACAAGATTCAGGGAAGCCTCAGGTCCTTGTGCAAATAAGAAACTCAAGAGGGGAGCAAGAACACAGCAAGAATAGGCTTGTGTGTGTCCAGAGCGCCCATATATAGGTGACCTTGTAGAATACTAATTCTATATCTTAGCAGCAGATGGGTAAATCCACTAAATATGTCTGACTTACAGGGATTAACTAGAGAATTCAGTAAGAGCTTTCTTAGCCTCACTGCCTACAGTTGAGTGGGACCAAGTCATTCTGGCCATAATGAGGCTTTACCTTCTCAGGCCTGCAAAAGTGTTGGGACACGACAGGAATCCCACTATAATGAGTGCAGAACATGCAGCTGAGGTACTACAGGTAATCCAAAGAAAAACATAGCTGCATTACTGCAGCCCACAGCATGGTGTATTCAGCACACTAGAACTGAATAGAGTACCACACTGTCTGTATCAGGACCATACTACTTGATATGATCATCAATGACCTAGTAAAGGACACTCTGGCATCCCTTGTAAGGGTCTGAGACCTGGGCCATTCGATTAACTTCTTGGAGTCACCTTCCCATAAAACAGGGATCTTATTTGCCTTCTGTTAACTACAACAATGTGTTATGAATATAAAGAAGATACTATTATAAAAATGTGCTGCACACAAATATTTATAAAAATAAAAGAGACAGGTAATGGAAGAAAGTGAAAGATCTCTGAAGGTCTGTTCACTGGAATTTCACAACACAACTAGAGATAATCTCTCTAGCCCTGTCCTGTTTCCTCAGCATCAGAATCACATCCTCCCTCGGATAACTTTATGTGTAGCCAAACAAAAACCCATGACATTTCCTCATAAATGCTCTGCTTTTTCCTATCTTACATCACCCCATCTTTCTCTTCACTCAGATTGACCATTTTTCTCTCTGTTAACTTACATTAATGACCACTGCATTAGAAAATTTCAATCAAAATTCACTTTCTTCATGAAGCTAGTTGGTCCTACTTATGTTCTCCCATATACCATCACTCTTGAACATGTATTTTAGTCCACTTAAATAAATATAAACTAGAAATATGGGGAAGTGAGGGATGGCTTCTTAGAGAAGGTGGAATTTGAATTGACCTAGAATGAGCAAAATTTTTAAAAAGTAGATGCTGGAGAAGGGCATTCCATTCATCATCATGACCATCATCATCACCATTAGCATCAGAGCTAATACTTATGGCATGCTTACTATGAGCCAAGCACTGTTTTAAGCAGTTTATATGCAATATTCCACTCCATTCTCATGGCAACACTAGGAAATCAATATTATTATTAGCTCCATTTTATTGATACATACACTGAGGCACTGATAGATTAAGAAATTTGTCCAAGACTGCTCAACTACTAAGCAGTAGAGCCAAGTCTGAAACACAGAGGCTGTGCTTGTAACCACTGTGCTACACAGCATAAAGAATTGATTAAGCAGACAATAGCAGACAAGGGGAAACATGTAGGGTCTGAAGAAAAGCCAGAGATTAATACGACTAGACAAAAGGGTGTTTAGTCTCTGGAGAGCTAGAATCAGGCCAAATTATGGAAGCAAATTTCACCAAATTTGCTTTTATAGGAGTTATTCTGTGGGTAGTGGAGAGCTATCAATGGTTTCTAAGTAGATGAATGGTCTGAAATCTGGTTTTGGATAACTGAAATTCAGCAGAGATCGCCAATTCTCTTCTTTCCTTTATAATGCATTTACCTAGTGAAGAACTTAGCATTCAGTCTAATTTAAATCAAATACAGATTCTGAAACACTGTAACCCATGACACCTCCAACAAACATGAAGAAAAAGGAGTTCAATTTATCGTGGGCCAATAAGTATAGAATAATAGTGACTCTCACTAACTTTATGAAATTACTATTATCCAAATTCCCTTCTTCCAGGGCATACATACAGTTTTCCCTAACTACTGGATGTGTTTATCAGCTCCATCTTTATTAAACAAAGAAAAAATACTGAATATATTTATTCTGCATAAGTCTTTCCCCTCCACTCCAAGCAAGCTGCAAATTAGCAGCCAAAGCAATGTTGAAAGGGGCTTAGAAAGAACAATCAAAGATGTGTGAATTATGTGTATAACTGAGTTTAATTAAATCCCTTTGCTGAGAGAAATGGAAGCGCTAACAGTTATGCACACTTTTCAGCTGCTCATATTAAGCTCCCAGTGGAACCCTTGGAAGGAAACTGCAAAGGATGGAAACTCTGCTCTGGACAAGCCAGCTGAACTCTTTAACAGCTCAGACCACTTACTGTGCATAGTTCCCAATGCTTGTTTGTGGTATAGCTATGTCACTAAAACGTGACTGTTTGTGGTTAATTATCCCAACCCATTAAATTACTGACTTGCTTAGTAAGACACAGTTTGGTTAATATTTTGGCAGCAAATCAAAAAGGAGACCCTAGATATCTACTTTTCCCCCACATATCTATGATCTCGATTTCTCATCTTTCCCTTTAAAATAAAATGTATCTTACCACAAAACCTCCAACTATCCCAAAAATGAATTTTATTTCAGAACGCTAAACTCCCCATTTGCTTGATTCAGGAAGTCACTGTGTTTGTTTCCTGGGGGGTACATTTTTCAGCTAATGTAGCCCAGTGTTCATACCAAGAGCTTATGCTGCTTATTAGACTCTGGCCTTTTGCTGGGTATGACTGACCTTTTGTTACAACTCTAAAAGCAGATAATGCATTGTTTTCTAGGCCAAAATCACTTGGTTCGTGCACCATGGTGTACAAGCGGGTCGTCCCAATCAAGCACCTGCCAGTGTTTCTTTTTTTCTTTTTTTTTTTTGCGGTACGCGGGCCTCTCACTGTTGTGGCCTCTCCCATTGCGGAGCACAGGCTCCGGACGTGTAGGCTCAGCGGCCATGGCTCACGGGCCCAGCCGCTCCACGGCATGTGGGATCCTCCCGGACCGGGGCACGAACCCGCGTCCCCTGAATCGGCAGGCGGACTCTCGACCACTGCGCCACCAGGGAAGCCCTGCCAGTGCTTCTTGGAGAGGATTTTGGCCTTGCTCACAGGTTTCCCTGTCTACCAGCTCAAGCCAAGGTGGCATCCTCCATCTGAGCGACCAGCTGCTTAAAACTCTCAACTTTCATAACAGAAATGCAGATGTGACATCCACAAGTGTTACTGATATTACGAATATGTCTTAAATCAGCAGCCACTGCTTTAAAGCCCTTGCCAGAGAGTAGAGCCTTGAATCACCTATCCAGATACAGTTTTGTGAATGCTTCTTCCCTACTCCTCTCGCTTCCTTCCTAGGGGAAGAATCCAAGTAACAAAACATCTTGGCTTCTCTCTGCCCTTGCGAGCTAATCTGACTGGGGAGTTTGGAAGTCAAAACTGGGGCTTCCCTGGTGGCGCAGTGGTTGAGAGTCCGCCTGCCAATCCAGGGGACATGGGTTCGTGCCCCGGTCTGGGAGGATTCCACATGCCGCGGAGCGGCTGGGCCCATGAGCCATGGCCGCTGAGCCTGCATGTCCGGAGCCTGTGCTCCGCAACGGGAGGGGCCGCAGCAGTGAGAGGCCTGTGTACCGCAAAAAATAAAGGGCAATATAAAATAACATATGTATCTGCCAAAGATGGATGAAAATATTTTCTGTTTCTGTTATATTTCTATTGCTCAATGTTCCACTTGTTTATTCCATGTGGTAGATTTACTTTCGAATTTTGAAGCAGGAGAATATTGTCTTGACTCAAAAATTGGTATGTATGCTCACTCGGCAAGGAAAGATAACTCTGTAACCCATAATATTTCTCTCTTTTGATTTCACTGTCAGAAATTCTTGGTTCAGTGTAACACTCAGGCACAATAACTATAACAACCAATATGAACAGCATTCTTGCTTCATTCTTTTCATAGCTTTAATATCTCATTTCCATTTAAATAACATGCACACAATCAGTTTTGTAGGTCATTCCCAAACTCTTTAAAATATGAATAAGGCACAGTGAAAAATCAAAACACACAAAAAAAAGAATGCAAAGAGCTTCCAGTTTCCAGTCCAGCGTGTAAGGAGCTTGAAAGTTATCGCTCCTGTCTTCACAAAAAGAGAAAAGCTGAACAAACAAAATCAACAACCCTTCTTAGATCCACCAGAGAAATGAGGTCACAGGGCAAACCACTGCTCCCCAGAATTGGAGAGACAGATGGGCAGATACGGAGAATACAACTTACAAAAGCAGAAGCCCAGGAGCAGAAGCTTCCACAAGAACTAGTACCAGGATAGGAAAACCTAATCAGTAACTGATAAAGTACTGGAGGCTCAGTGTGGACAAGTTTAAGAGTTAAAAATTCCATGGGGATCCAGTATTCTGGGGGCCTCAACACTTTTGTGAGTTCTGCCTCCAGAAGTCTTGCCAGGCTCTCCCAGGGAAGTTGGAGAAAAATCTCCTCCTACTTCTGGCAAAAAGGAGCCATTTGAAAAAAGCCCAGAAAATTCTGTTGTTCTTCTAACAAGGCCTGCCCTCAAGAGAAACTATTTTACCAAAGCTTAACTAACTGGGGTTTTACCAGAGTCTAACCAATGGGGAGAAAGGGAAATACCCAACTCCAGTTAACTGTAGCCTTCCTAACTCCACAAAGCAAAGCAAAACAAAACAAAACTGAGAAGCACTTGTAAAGATCACAGCCCAGGGTCACAGGCTCACTAAAAGACTGAGACCTACAAAGCATATGATTTTAACATTCCCTTAAATATGTCTTCATATTGGAGAAAGAAAGGAACTCCTCACTGTTCTTTTTCAGGTTTTTTGGTAATTCTTTTTGTAATTTTTTTCATGGTAATTTTCAGCCATTTTTTTCTTTCATACAAACTTGAAACTAAATTTACTAGTTACAAAAGCAAATCATATATCACTCAATGTATGACTGGAATTTTATTACATTCATAATTTAGGAAGAAGTGACATTTATATGACTTTGAGTTATCTCCAGAATATAACTGTCTTTACATTAACTCAGATTCTATTTTATTATGATATTTCATAGTTTTCTGTATTTCAATAAAAAAGTACAGTTTTCTTCACATAGGTCCTTTTACTTTCTGTTATATTTATTCCTAAGTATGTGTATTTTTCTAATTTTATTTTAACTAGATTTTGTTAATTATTAAATCTTTTATGAATTCCAATCATTTCATGTTGAATTTTTTATATTTAGGGGTCATAACATATGACATATAATTTTCAAATAAAGATCATATTTCTTCTCAAAAAAATTTAAAAAATAAAAGACTGAGACCTAATCACAGGACTACAGAATGCTTCCCTTCCCCCAACACGTTACCACCTCATCAATAGGTCTCTTGTATTATAACGGGGGGATACAATGGAAAGAACTGTGTGTCTCAGATCTTATTTAAGAAGAAGTCTGGGGCTTCCCTGGTGGCGCAGTGGTTGAGAGTCTGCCTTGCCGATGCAGGGGACACGGGTTCATGTCCCAGTCCAGGAGGATCCCACATGCCGTGGAGCAGCTGGGCCCGTGAGCCATGGCCGCTGAGCCTGCGCGTCCGGAGCCTGTGCTCCGCAACGGGAGAGGCCACGACAGTGAGAGGCCCGTGTACCGCAAAAAAATAATAATAATAAAAATAATAATAAT
>NW_006780802.1:737937-765229 GCF_000442215.2 Lipotes vexillifer | reverse complement strand
AAAAAAAGAAGTCTGTAGGGAAACCCAAGGAATGCAGCAGAGATAAAAACAAGGACACCAGGGGCAATTTTTGCCTTTGACACCTACAACTACAGCAAGCGGTAAACACAGCCTAACCCCTAGCCTGATAAACATAAAACCTCACGCTAAAGGCCCATTTACCTCAGTTCCTTTTATCCAGTACATCATTTCTGGCTTTAAAAAAAAAGAGAGAGCATGTATCAGAATGAAACTTAGATATGGCAGAGATGTTGGAATGACAAGACTGGGAATTTAAAACAGCTATGATTAATATGCTAAGGACTCTAATGAAAAAAAGTAGACACGATGCAGGAAGATGGTTAATGTAAGCAGAGAGATGGAAACTCAAAGAATGAATCAAAAGGAAATGCTAGAAATCAAAAACACTATAACAGAAATGGAGAATGCTTTTGATGGACTCATCAATAGACTGGACATAGCTGAGAATCAGTGAGCTCGAAGAAATGTTAGTAGAAATTTCCAAGACTGAAATATAATATGAAAACCAATTTTTTTAAAAAAAGAGCAGAATATCCAAGAACTGTGAGACAATTACAAAAGGTGTAATGTATGCATAATGATAATAAGAAGGAGAAGAAAGAAAGAACAGAAATATTTGAAGCAAAAATGACTGAGTGTACAAAATTAATGACAGACCACAGATCCAGGAAGCTCAGATAACACCAAGTAAGATAAATACCAAAAAATCTACACTTTGGCATATATTCAAACTGGAGAAAATCAAAGCCAAAGACAAAATTTTGAAAGATGCCAAAGATGAGAAAAAACGTACAATGAAAGACCAAAGATAAGAATTACATTCAACTTCTTTTCAGAAACCATGCATACAAGAAGTGTGGAGTAAAATATTTAAAGTATTTAAAGAAAAATATCACCAATCTAGAATTCTGTATCCAGTGAAATTATGCTGGAATATTTGACATATGATTCCAGTCTCATCAGGTTTTCCATGTCCTGGCAGTCCAGCAGCCTTTGTACACTTCAGGAATTCTGTCATAGAAAATGGCTGTACTGATGACTCCCTTCTCTGAGCCTTCCACCCAAGGAGCTTTCTTAGCTTTTAAAAGTAACTTCTTTGCTGAACTGAGAGGAAGAGTTGTCTGTTTCTAGATGAAACTTTTTAGAGAATACAGTATCAACCAAGCTTCAGTCCACTTTCACTTCTAACCAGGCTAACTAAATAAAAAAGAGAGAAGACACAAATTACTAATGTCAGAAATGAAAGAAAAGCCATCACTACTGATCCTATGGGCATAAAATGAATAATAAACGACTCTTAGGAAAAAAATCTATGCCCACAAATTTAATAACATAGATTAAAGGGACCAAAATCTTGAATGATGCAATCCACCAAAACTCTTACAAGGAGAAATAGATAATCTGAATAGGCATATATCTATTAGAGAAATTGAATAAATAATCTGCCACCAAAACAGAAAGTATCAGGCTCAGATGAGTTCACTGGTGAATGCTACCAAACATTTAAGGAAGAAATTATACCAATTCTTTACAATCTCTTCCAGAAAATAGAAGCAGAGGGATATTCCCTAACTTATTTTATGAGTCCAGCATTACCCTAACACCAAAACCAGATAAAGACATTACAGAAAAGGAAGACCACAAACCAATATCTCTCATGAATATAGATACAAAAATCCTCAACAAATTTTTAGCAAATTGATACCAACCACGTATAAAAGGAATGACCAAGTGAGATTCACGTCATCTATGCAAAGCTGGTTCAACATTTGAAAATGAATGAATGGAAGCCATCACATCCACAGGCTAAAAAGAAAATTTATATGATCATATCAATAGATGCAGAAAAAGCATTTGACAAAATCCAACATCCATTCATAAACTAAGACTAGAGGGGAACTTCCTCAACTTGATAAAGAAGAGCCACAAAAACCCCCCACAAAAACCAAAAAAACTAACAACTTTATACTTAATGGTGAGGAAGTAGAAAGCTTCCCACTAAGAACAAGAACAAGGCAAGAATATTTCCTCTCACCACTCCTTTTCAAAATTGTACTAGAAGTCCTACTAATGCAATAAGGCAAGAAAAGGCAAGAAACAAAAGGTATTCAGATTGGGAAGAAGACATAAAACTGTCTTTGTTTGCAGATGATATGTTTGCCTATGTAGAAAATCTGAAAGACTCAACCAAAAATCTCTTGGAACTAGTTAGCAATTATAGTAAGGTTTCAGGATACAAGGTTAATATACACATGTCAATTGCTTTCTATACACCAGCAATGAACAACTGGAACTTGACATTAAAAACATAATAGCATTTACATTCACTACTAAAAAATAAAACGCTTAGGTATAAATCTAACAAAATATGCACAAGACCCATATGAGGAAAACTACAAAACTCTGATGAAAGAAATCAAAGATCTAAATAAATGGAGATATATTCAATGTTCATGAATAGGAAAACTCAATATTGTCAGAATATCAGTTCTTCCCAACCTGATTTATAGATTCAGTGCAATCCTAATAAAAATTCTAGCAAGTTATTTTGCAGATATCAACAAACTGGTTCTAAAGCTTTTATAGAGAAACAAATATGTGGACAAAACTAAGTAAACATTGAATGTGCACAACCATAATATAGTGCTTACATTTTTGTGAGGAAAATGTGCTAGAATTGAAATATAGAATTGAAATATAGGTCAACAATAGATTATGATATGAGAGCTAGAAATCACATTTAAAGCATCTTAAGGTTCTTGTATTGTTTGGGAACAAGGTAAAGATGTTGATTAACTTCAGATTTTATTGAGTTAAATGCAGGTAAAAATACCTGAGGTAACCACTAAAAGAGTATACACACAGTATGTAATTTTCAAACAAGTAGAGGGAAAAATAGAATGAGACAGAAGGAACATAAGCAAAGTTAATCAATTCAAAAGAAGACAGGAAAGGAGGAAGAAAACAAAACAAAACAATAAGCCAGCAAAAAACCAGAAATAGGACAAATCAATAGTATTACAAAAATGAGTCCTAATATGAACAACCACAGCAAACATAAAAAGTCTAAACTCTGTAATTGAAAGAGCAAGATTACAAGACTACAGTTTTTTTAAAAACTTAGGTATATGATGTTTACAAGATACATATATCTAAACATAAGGCCACAGAAAGATCAAAAGTCAAAGACTGACAATGAGCGCCCAGATCAAGCTCTGTTCCTAGTACCATTCTCCAACTGGAGAACTAGAGATCCTTGGACTAATGGCTCATTCTAGGGCCCGGTAAGGGAACATACAAGATGAGCCTGGAGGGCTTCCCTGGTGGCGCAGTGGTTGAGAGTCCGCCTGCCGATGCAGGGGACGCGGGTTCGTGCCCCGGTCCGGGAAGATCCCACATGCCGCGGAGTGGCTAGGCCCGTGAGCCATGGCCGCTGAGCCTGCACGTCCGGAGCCTGTGCTCCGCAACGGGAGAGGCCACAACAGTGAGAGCTCCCAAGGGTCAAGGCTGGAATAATCTGAGCAATAAAATAAATAAATAAATAAATTAGTATTAGGTTATAACCTGAAATATAAAATAAACACTTGGGCTTCCCTGGTGGCGCAGTGGTTGAGAGTCCGCATGCCGATGCAGGGGACACGGATTCGTGCCCCGGTCCGAGAAGATCCCACATGCCGCGGAGCGGCTGGGCCCGTGAGCCATGGCCGCTGAACCTGCACGTCCGGAGCCTGTGCTCAGCAACAGGAGAGGCCTGCGTACCGCAAAATAAATAAATAAATAATAAAATAAACACTCATCAGTCCCACTGATACAGATGATTGTATAAGTAAATAAATGGGGAGAAAAAGACAAATCTCCCATGCAGAGAAATTCCAAATAATTTATGTGGACACTCCTTTTTTCAAGAATGTGAAGCATAACACTGAAGTGTGGGCTGCACATAGTGATCAGTTATCAAAATGTAGTCTAAAGCGATTCTAATAAAAACAGTGTGATACTGGAAAAAATTTTAAATGGAAAAAAAGTGTTCAGGAACAGATGCACATATATAAGTGAATATTAAAAAGAAAGCACTTCAAATCAGTGAGAAAAAATGACCAATAAATGGGGTTGGAACAACTGGCTACTCACAGAAAAATGAAATTGCCTGAATTAAAGAGTTAAAAGCAAAAGAAAAATGAAATCACAAAAGAATTTGGAAAAGACTTGAATACTCTTTACATGATCTGGGAGGTAGCAGAAGGGAAAAGCTATTGCAAAATAAGAGCAAAGGAGGAAACCATGAATAAACAGACGCAACTGACTACAAACAAATTCAATGTATGTAGACACATAGAAAACAGTTTTTTTTTTCTCTCTCTATATAGGATTAAGGTGACTTTTTTCTTCTTCATATTCTTTAACTTGTTCAGTTTTTTTAAAATAAAAAGTATTACTTGTACAGTCATAAAACTGCTATTAAATTTAAAAACTTATATAGAGTTTAACAAGGCAACTTGCCTGAATGAAAGGTTACCCTGCCTCACCTCCGAGTTGGCCAAGGGTCTACCTACAGCAGTCGCTCACAATGTCTTTTCACAATTATAATTTATTAGTTGTGTACGTATTTATTTAATATTTATCTCCCCCTCTCCTACCCAAGTCCCTGTCCTTCTAAACCCGAGTTCAGAGAGAGAATTAGTTCCAAATACCCTAAGACCTCTGTTGTACGTCTTAGGGTATGAAGTAACTTCTCTTGTAAGCATCTAGAATGGTACCAGTTAAATACCAGCCTTGGTAGAGTTGAGAATGTGCTATATAGTTCAGAGGAGAAATGGTGCTTGAAAAAGACACAGAGAAGACCCTAAACTCTGCTTAAGCCTGAGGGCAGGAAATAGATCTGGTTTCTTCTGGGCTTGTGCTTGGTGCCTGGTATCATGTATAATATATAGGAGATGCTGAGTCAATTGATAATCTGCTCAGGGCTCTATGGCAGGGGTACCTGGTAGGAACCAGGCCACACAGCAGGAGGTGAGAGGCTGGTGAGCACACCAGCGAGTGAAGCTTCATCTGCCGCTCCCCATCGCTCGCATTACCGCCGAACCATCCCCCTCCACCCCGGCCGTGGAAAAACTGTCTGCCACGAAACTGGACCCTGGTGCCAAAAAGGTTGGGGAACGCTGCCCTATGGGATCCACAGTCTGCTCAAAGAGAGTCTTTCCATTGGAAACAAACTGGAACTCACATTGGAACAAGGCAGAGGAACCCTTACTTTGTGCATTCTTTTATTTTGAGGTAAAAATATTCTGAAGAAGTTAGGAAAAACTGGGCATTTGGACCTCATAGGCAGTCAATTCAGCTAACTGGAATCCAAGGGGAAAATATGGATCTGTATCACCGAAAAAAGGAAACAATAATATCTATCAGTGCTCAAGTTTTGAGAACATTGTATCAGCCAAATATACTAAAAATACCATGTGGTTGCTTCCTAGCCTAGGTATGGTGAACAACAACACAAGTAGAAAGGTATGAGCCATAATTTTGAGCAGTTTACCTTATTTTCTAAGTACTGGATGTAATTAAGTTAATCAGTGCAAACAAACAAAAAACTCCACCTAATTACAACTGGGAATTAAGTGAAACACCTCACATAAGTTGTTGACATGCTTTATTTTTGTAACATTATTTCTCCTATGAAGCTGGAAATATAGTTCAATAAATTATTTACATAAATCTTATTTATTCCTCAGTGGTCACTGTGAAGAGCTAAGGATTTGATAACCTAATATCCTGATCTTTGTGCTTCACACTCTTGGCATTAGCAGAGACCTTTTCTTCCCTTTGTCATAATAACAACTTCCTCATTCATCACCACTTGATGCCCAGTTATTCACTCTTTCTTTCTGTTTAAGTCTGTTGTTAATAATCAGTCAATCAACAGGTTTCCAGTATCATGTTCCACATTCTTCTCCATTAAATCCAAAAAGGAAATAATTATCTGAAGACGAACCCCTGTGATGTCCAGCAGATGTACTTTCAGTTCTATTGATATTCTGGGTATCTGGGCACACGTCCTATGGGGTTTCTTAAAGCCATACTAATTAGTCTCTGTTTTTAACTTTGCATTTCTATATAGTATAGAATTACAGGAGGAAAGTGTGTGTGTGTGTGTGTGTGTGTGTGTGTGTGTGTGTGTGTGTATTCTCATCTGTAGTGCAATATACTAGCAGAATAAAACAACAAAGTATAAATCTATACGTACTCCTCTAGAAAACATCAGACTGCATATCAGCCCCCATCAACTGAAGACCAAAAGATGGTTCTTTTTACAGTATACAAATAAAACCTTTATGCTGAAATTACCATTTTAAAAACTGCCATTTGCAACAAGGTGGTCATTTAGAAAAAAAAATTCTCTTTCAAGCCTAAGCAATTTACATAGTGCTGCCCTTAATTATATCTCCTTTCGGTTTAGATCTTGAAACCTGAACCAACTGGAATATGCCCAGCCATGAGACAGCTGAGTGATGAACAAACCTACAGAGGGCTGGGTAAAGAAAATAAACAAGCAAACCAAAACAGAGCTCAAGGCTGGAGATGAACCAGTACACTCTTAGGTCATTATTGTCTCTTCACAGATTTAGGTCCCAGTATCTACTTTACTTCACTGAGCACCACTTCTCAGCCATCTTGCAGACAAACAATTGGGAGGCCACATGAGCAGTTTAGGGTGAAGTGTCAGAGTTAGACAACCTAGGTCTGGATCCCAGACAGTCCATTTACTAGCTGGGTGATCTAAAAAAAACCTCTTAACCTCCAGCAGTCTCAGATTCGTCATATGTAAAATGCTGGAGGGCTTCCCTGGTGGCACAGTGGTTGAGAATCTGCCTGCTGATGCAGGGGACATGGGTTCGAGCCCTGGTCTGGGAAGATCCCACATGCCGCGGAGCAACTAGGCCCGTGAGCCACAACTACTGAGCCCGCGCGTCTGGAGCCTGTGCTCCGCAACAAGAGAAGCCGCGATAGTGAGAGGCCCGCGCACCGCGATGAAGAGTGGCCCACGCTTGCCACAACTAGAGAAAGCCCTCGCACAGAAACGAAGACCCAACACAGCAAAAATAAATTAATTAATAAACTCCTACCCCCAACATCTTCTTTAAAAAACACAAACAAAAACCACATACGCCCTTTTTTTTAAAAAAAAAAATGCTGGATAACAATAATATCTACTTTTCTATGACCTACAGTGGGAGGCGGCAGGGGAACAGGTTGATGAAGAGCAGACATTAGATGTAGGTTATGGTCCTAGATTTTGTTTCAGGTGGTGGGATCATAGGTGCTTATGACCTTATTAAAAATCAATAATTAAATAACTAAATAAACAAACACAGGTCCT
Organism: Lipotes vexillifer; assembly: GCF_000442215.2. Lineage (NCBI taxonomy): Eukaryota > Metazoa > Chordata > Mammalia > Artiodactyla > Lipotidae > Lipotes > Lipotes vexillifer. Next base: position 757,833 of record NW_006780802.1, on the reverse strand, counting down.
GAATGAGCCAAGGATTATTTTAATAAAATTCTGTGCACTGAGATCTTTATAATAATAATAATTATAATAGTAATAATAGTAATAATAATTGTAATATTTATTTTGCAGGGTTGTTGTCGGCTTTAAATAACAGGTGGAGTGTTTAGCATATTGGCACATTTTTAACTACTCTTTTATAAAAATAGTTGCAATTAATTATGATGGAGGTGAGTGGCAGTGATGGGTGAGGAGAGGGAACAGAACTTAAAAAGTACGCTGAACGGGACTTCCCTGGTGGCGCAATGGTCGAGGGTCCGCCTGCCGATGCACGAGGCACAGGTTCGTGCCCCGGTCCGGGAGGATCCCACGTGCCGCAAGGCGGCTGGGCCCGTGAGCCACGGCCGCTGAGCCTGCGCGTCCGGAGCCCGCTGAGCCTGCGCATCCGGAGCCTGCGCTCTGCAACGGGAGAGGCCACAACAGTGAGAGGCCCGCGTACCGAAAAAAAAAAAAAAAAAAAAGTACGCTGAAAAAATGAGGATGTATCATAAAGAATGGTCCTTTTCTATTTACTAACCTCAAATTTAGGACTTTGAAATTGTATCTAAATGACTAGACTCCCTCTCACAAACTAGATAATTAACATATTTATTTATTTTAAAGTCGAATCCTATGGGACATATAATTTAGAGTTACTGTACTATTTAAATAGCTGTTTGTTTGTTTCTATGAAAGCATGGTCTTGCCTTCAAGAAGTCCTACATTATTCAGGGTAGAGGGGGAAACAGTACTAGAACATGAAACATTTACAAAACTAGGATGTACCAGAATGTGATAGGAATGACAATCCCTGAAAGGAGTCCAGACAAAAGAGAAGGCCTCCTAGCATAAGAAGTTAGCTTCAAGAAGGACAGGATTGGAAGACGCAGTGAAAATTGGGTGAAGCACAATTTCACTTTGAAGCAAGAGAGTTTTCTTTCTATTCTTTCCAGAACCTGGGAGTCATGTCTGCCCCTTACAGCCACTACTTTTCCATTAGCGACAAAAGCAATATGCCTAAGGAGAAAATAAGAACAAGGTAGTGGGTTTGACCCCAGATTTGTATTAAACAATCTCACTTTGTTGCTTCTTAAATACTAATCTAATTTTAAAATAGATTCTAAAATACTGCTTACAGGTAAGGTTGTCAGGGACAGGCACAGAGACAGAAAAGAAGTGCCAGGCATTGGATCAAGTGCAATGCTTGGTTGTATCTGAGGCTCAAATCACATAAGAATATAAGCAATTCTGGGAAACTGAATAAAGAGAGACACTGATATAAGGAAGAAAAGGAACATTAAAGATAGTAAGAGACAAAGTTAAAATAGCAAATAATTTTGTCTTTATAGGTTATTAAAATATGGCATAAAATACAAATTTTGATGAGAGAGTATTCATTTCAATTAGCCAAACTAAATAATTTTACTTACTTTAATGAATAATCACCCTAGGAAATACACATTACACTAAAACATAATTAGTGTACATATACAGAAAAGAATAGAAACTATTCTAACATCTGAAATACCAGTATAAGAAAAAAGTAAGAATTTGATTGAAACATATAAAATTGTAAAGGATATAGTGTAAACTGATCTAGATAACCACGTTTCTAATCCCAACACAACCAAGGGCAAAAAGTTTTGATGAAATTTAAAAGTAGTAACTTCAGCAGAGGAAAAAGTACAGAAAAACTACACAGGATATGAGAATTGCCTCTGAAATCTCCCAGCATGAAAAACCATATAAACAAATTTATTTAAGTAAAATTAGTGTGCTATTTTGAAGAGCAGGTGACATTTAACAAATGTTAACCAATACATATTCATCGAATATTTATTAAGCTCTTGTGGTGAACAAAACAGTCTCTGCTTTTATTGAGCTTATATTCAACTGAGAGAGACAGAGAACAAACAAGTAAAGGAACAAAAAAAAAAATCATCGTGTAATTTCAGATTGTGATAAGTGCTATGAAGAAAACAAACCAGGAAACAAGATAGAGAGTGACTGGGGATGTGGTGAGATGGGTGCAGTTTTAGACACTGTGGTCAGAGAAAATTTCTCTGAGGTAATATCTGAGCATAGATCTGAGTGACGAGGAGAAACCAGCCACGAAAACATCTAGGGGCGTAATTTTCCAGGCTACTTAACAGGTATAAATGTCCCATAGTAAGATAGATAGAAAGATGGGGGGTGGATGGGTAGATGGAGAGATTGGATGAATAGATAGATAACTATCCAGAACACTCCACGTATATAAAACACAGAACGCTCTACCCAAAAGCAGCAGAACATACATTTTTCTCAAGTGGACACAGAACGCTCCAGGACAAACCATATGTTAGGCCATAACAAGTCTTAGTAAATTCAAAAAGATTGAAAGCATACAAAGTATCTTTTCTGATAATAATGAAATGAAACTAGAAATCAATAACAAAAGGAAAATTGGAAAATTCACAAATATGTGGAAATTAAACAACACACTCTTGAGCAACCAATGGTTAAAGAAGAAATCACAAGGGAAATTAGAAAATACTTTGAGCTAAATGAAAACAAAACTCCATATACCAAAACTTATGGGATGCAGTGAGAGCAGTGCTGAGAAAAATTTATAGCTGTAAATGCATACATTAAAAAAGAAGAAAGAGATGCAGAGGGAAGAGATATGGGAACATATGTATATGTATAACTGATTCACTTTGTTATAAAGCAGAAACTAACACACCATTGTAAAGAAGAAAGATTTCAAATCAGTAACTTAACTTTATACCTTATGGAACTAGAAAAGGAAGGGCAAGCTAAACCCAAAAACAGCAGATAGAAAGAAACAATAAAGATTAGGGGAGAGATAAATAAAATACAGCATAGAAAAACAATAGCAAAAATCAATGAAACCAAAAGTCGATTCTTTGAAAAGATCAATAAAGTTGACAAATCTTTAGCTAGACTAAGAAAAAAAGAAAGAAGACTCAAATTAGTAAAAATATAGAAAGAATTAAAAGAAAAAAGAATTATAAGAAAATATTATGAACAATTATTTACTAACTCATCAGTTAACCTAGATGAAATGGAAAAATTCCTAGAGACACACAATCTACACAAACTGAATCATAAATAAACAGAAAATCTGAATAGATCTATAACTAATAAGGAGATTGAATTGGTAATCAAAAACCACCCAACAAAAAAGGGCCTTGGACCAGGTGGTTTCACTGGTAAATTCTACCAAACATTTAAAGAAGAATTAATACCTATCCTTTTCAAACTCTTCCAGAAAACTGGAGAGAAGACTTTCTAACACACTCATTAGGACAGCATTGCTCTGATACCAAAGCAAGACAAAGACACTACAAGGAAAACAGCACACCAATATCCTGATGAGATATTGCAAAAGTCCTCAACAAAATTCTAGCAAATTGAATTCAGCTGCATTTTAAGAGGATTAAACACCATGAGCAGGTGGGATTTATTCCTGGAATGCAGTGATAGTTGAACATATGAAAAATCAACCAATATAATTAATATTCCACATTAATTGAATGAAGGGGGAAAAACTCATATGAGCATCCCAATTGAGGCAGAAAAAGCATTTGATAAAATTCATAACTCTTTAGGACAAAAACACCCAATAACCTATAGCAATAGAAGGAAACTTCCTCAACATGATAAAGGGCATTTTTAATGCTTGCATTTACAGATATACATTTCTCTCTTAGCACTGCTCTCACTGCATCCCATAAGTTTTGGTATGCAGAGTTTTGTTTTCATTTGGCTCAAAGTATTTTCTAATTTCCCTTGTGATTTCTTCTTTGACCCATAGGTTGCTCAAGTGAGTCTTGTTTAATTTCCACATATTTGTGAATTTTCCAGTTTTCCTTTTGTTATTGATTTCTAGTTTCATTTCATTATTATCAGAAAAGATATTTTATATGCTTTCAATCTTTTAAAATTTATGAAGACTTCTTTTATGGCCTAACATATGGGTTATCCTGGAGACTGTTCCACATCCACTTGAGAAAAATGTGTATTCTGCTGTTGTCATCTATGCTTTTTTAAAATTTATTTTATTGATGTTTTGTTGGTTTACAGGGTTGTGTTAGTTTCTGCCGTAAAGTAAGTGATTCAGTTATACATATATATACATATATATATATTCTTTTTCATATATTTTCCATTATGGTTTATCATAGGATATTGAATATAGTTCCCTGTGCTATACAGTAGGCCCTTGTTGTTTATCTATTCTATATAAAATAGTTCACATCTGCTAATCCCAATCATCTATTCTTAATTTATTCTCTGTTTTCATAATTATGTTGGATGCTGAAGTATGTCAAATTTTTTTTCTGCATATATTAAAGTCACTATATACGTTTTCCCCTTTGAGCTATTAGTAAGATATAATATATTCATAGTTTTCCTAATATTGACCACCCTTGCAGTCCAGGGAGGAACTCATTTGGTAATGGCATATTTTCTTAAGTACTGCTGAACTACAACTGCCATTGTTTTATTAGCATTTTTACTTAAATATTGATAAGTGAGTTGGTCCTGTCTTTGTCAGGTTTTGAAGACTTTCTTCATAAGTATAATTTGAAGGATTTCCTTTTTTGGCAACAGTAAATTCTATCTAACTTACCTGTTTCTTAAAAAAATTTGAAGAATTAACAGTGAAACCATGTTTTCATGGTTTCATGACCTGGAGATTTTAAAGAGGAAGTTCTTTTATAACTTTTTCAATTGTTTCTATTGTTACTCGTCTCTTTAGATTTGTTTGTTTTGGCTGCTATTTAGTATTTTTCACTTATATTTTCAATTTTTTTTCAGGATTTTTAATTTCCTCTATAACAATAGTTACTTTCTCTTTTTCATTTCTAATTTTTTAGAAATGTACTTGTCCTTTTTTTTTTTTTTTATTTTTACTACTGCACTAGCCAGTGGTTTATCTGGTTTTGGTTTGTCTTTCTGTTATGGTTCGCTCAAAGAATCTCCCCTTTTTGCAACTGAACTGTATTTCATTCTTCTAAATGTATGGTTTGATTTTGTGAGTTTTTTCTTTTATCTATTCCATAACTTTGTCTAATGGGTGAACTTATTTTCATTTATATGTTATTTTCATTTATATGTATTGGTATAAGAGATATATTTAGTATTTATTATTTCATTTTAAGTTTTCTGTTATGTACTACCAATTGCTAAATGTATTATCTATTCTTTATTCAGTTTTATAGATGTCTGTATTTTTCTTGCGATAATTTTGAAGGTTTATTATCTGCTTTGAGGGTTTTCTTATTGTTGTTATTGTTTTGCAATTATTATAACTTTATTTACTATTATTAACTCTCCATTTCTTGATTAGCAACTTCAGACTGCATCTGTTGAGTCCCAGTTACAGAGGACTATGAAAGAAATGATCACAAGTAAATCTCTTACCACGTCCCTCCCTTCCCCTCCATGCTTGATTTCTATTGTTGTATTACCATTTCCTTTACCTTGTCAAGATTTATAACATTTACATTTCTGTGACCACATTTTCCATAATTGCTTTCTTAATTCTATATTTAAATTATTTGGGTTTTATCACCAGTCTTTTTATTGTGGTTTCTCTCTTTACTTTTTGGTTATTTGGCTTTGATTCTTCTTGTCTTTTCAAAAAGGTTATGTGGGTCCTGGCTTGTTTATGATTGAGATTGCCTACTTGCCTATTTCTTCCCTTTACCTTTGAATGTCAGCTTGACTGAGAAAAACATTCTTGGAGCTCACCTTCCTTTCCTTAGCACTTTTCAGACAATGGATAATTCTTAGAGAAGTCTGAAGCTATCCTGATTTTTTTTCCTGGTAAATAGTTAGTATTTGTCTGGATATGTAAAGAATTTTATCTTAATCAGTGAAATGCAAAAATCATTAGGATATATCTCAGTTTAACTGCTCCTATAACAGGTTTTTTTCTAGGAACAACATATTCCAGATTAATTCCTTCCTCTAATCAGGAAAATTCTCTTCTACTGGTTTTTAAGTGCAATTTCTGAACTATTTATGTTAGTTTCTCCAATTCCAGGACCTCAATTACCTTTATTCTAATATCTTAGTTTCTCTTTAGATTGCTTTAATTTGTCTTTTTAAAAAATCTGCAGACTCTGTGATTGTCAAGCCTTTCCCCCACATTAGTAATTGGTTTTATATTGTATCTGTTCTGTTCTCTGCTGTTTCTAATTTTTTTAATGGCTTTGTAGTGGAGTTGTTTTGGCTTCCAATGTGTTCCTAAACTATGTGTCATAGTTTGCATTCCCCAGAAGCAGATCCAAGAATATGAGTGCAAATAATTTACTTGAGAGGTAATTCCAGGAAACACTAATAAAGGGGTGGAGAAGTAAGATATGAAAGGGAAAGAATCCAATAATATTAGCAAGCAAGTAACTGCTGTGGGCAGCTGGAGCTAAAATTTACTAGAGGAAACTCTTTGAGACACTGTAGAACACGTCTCAGAGTTATCCCAACTGGCAGGCAAAGAAGCTGGGGTATTTATCCAACAGTTTTTATCTGTCACTGGTTATAGGCCGTTCTTGGGAGCATTAAGGTTCGACACTTCTCACTTGCCCTGAATGTGGGCTGGGCATACTGCTTTGATTAGAAAAATGACCTGGGGCAGAGTATCACAGGTAATCACAGGAATCACAGATTTATAGAGAAGAGATACATTGAGGGCAAGACTGCAGGGATACGGGTAGGATACTAACAGTAAACTCTCTTTTCATCTTTGTGTTGGTGCTTCACCTCATTTCTTATCTTTCCTATTTTTTTTTTAATTTCATAGTGTCATTAAGTATTTCTGCAGCCTCACTGTCCAACATGAGTGACCACTGTTTACAAGTAAGTGACCAATGAAAAACTGAAACATGACTAATCTTTTTTTTTTAAACATCTTCATTGGAGTATAATTGCTTCACAATGGTGTTAGTTTCTGTTTTATAACAAATTGAATCAGCTATACATATACATATATCCCTATATCCCCTCCCTCTTGTGTCTCCCTCCCACTCTCCCTATCCCACGCCTCTAGGTGGTCACAAAGCACCCAAACTGATCTCCCTGTGCTATGCGGCTGCTTCCCTCTAGCTATCTATTTTACATTTGGTAGTGTATATATGTCCATGCCATTCTCTCACTTTGTCCCAGATTACCCTTCCCACTCCCCATATCCTCAAGTCCATTGAAACACGACTAATCTTAATTGAGATGTGCTCTAAGTGTAAAATGCATGCCAGATTCAAAGTCTTAGTAGATATAAATGTAAAATATCTCCTTAATAATTTTTATATTGATTATATGTTGAAATAATATTTTGGTTATATTGGGTTAATTAAAAGATATTAAAGCTAATTTCATATGCTGTTAAAAAATATTTTAAATTTGGCTACCAATTTTTTTTTAATTACATATATTCTCCAAGAATAGATGTTTCATCTCTATCTTTCATGCTAAGTTTCTTGTTTTCTTTTTACTTGGGAGGGTGGGGGATTTAGTAGGTTTAGTCAAATATCATACTATCTTTTTGTTTTTTCACCTGACTTATACTTAAGTTGTGCATATCTATCCAGAAATTCTATTTCTGCTCTGTAATGTGGGTACATTCTTTTAACATTCGGGGGGCTTGTTGATTACATGTTTATTTAATATTTTATTTATTTACACTTATGAAAAAGGAAATTTTTACTTCCAGCCAAGATGGATTCACAGGGACCAGATTTACCCTCCTCTGGAGGTTCTTTCTGATGACAGCTGGGTCCTGCAATTCAATTCAGTTCAGAGACTAACTACTTGGAGTTAGCAGCAGACTCCACATGTCTATGGGCTTTAGTCCTACGGGACTGCCCCCACTCCAGATGTCAGTCACAAATACTTCTGACCAACAAGCTATAAACCAGGGGCTCCCATGATCCCCTCCTCAGGCTCCATAATTTGCTAGAATGGCCCACAAAACTCAGGAAAACACTTTACTTACATTTCCTGGTTTATTATAAAGCTTACAACTCAGTAAGAATACTAACACATTATTAATTTTATATTAAATATCACTCACCTTATGCCTATATAAGGATAAACTAGTATCTACATATATTTTATGCATTCATGACATACCTTTTTCTTATTATTTTATTTATTTATTTATTTGATATTTCTAGGCTACAAGGTGCATCTGTGAGTTTTTTCAAATTGTTGCAAGTGTCAAAAAATTTTTCCAACATATTTATTGGAAAAAAATCTTCATATAAGTGGACCTGTGCAGCTCAAACCCTTGTTGTTCAAAGATCAACTGTAATTATTTATGAATGGGGGGCGGGTGTTGTGAATAACAAAAGACACTCTTATACTCCTGTCTCTCAGGAAATGCCAAAGATGTTAGAAGCTCTGTGCCAAGAACCAGAAGAAAAGACCAAATATAGTTTTTATCATAGTACACCTTCTGACTGAAAAACTCCAAAGCCAGACAAAATATATGAAACAATAGTCTTCAAGACACTGGGTGTCGGGGGGGAAGAAAAGGATGGTGATCCGTGAGAGACAGGAAACACATGAAGTGAGTTACAATTATTCCATTACTGTCTGTGGAGAGTTTCCAGGCCCCAGTGCAGGGAAGCAGAACTCAGATGGAGCTCAATAATCTCCCTAAGTTGAGGAGACAAAGCTAGGAATGTGGGGAGTCCAAGGCAGCTAGATTCTCAGGGCAGACTAATAGAGAGGAGATAGCTTCAGAGAGAAGACCCTGGAGAGCTACAGAGGGACCCCTTGAGTGTTCAGCTTGAGTAATGATCAGTGCATGCATGGAGGAAATTACCAAAGGCCAGGAAAAGAACCACCCCAGAGTATTAGAGGGGAAAACTCACAGAACTCATGCAGGACCAGAAATAGTTCCAGTTCCCACAATCCAGAGAGGGAATCCTCATAATTTGTGGGCCAAAATTAGCCCTAGACTAAACACTGCTCTGGTCCTGCCTAGAAAACCTTAAAAATACAGCCCAAAAGGATCAACCTGCTTCCAAGAAACTTAACCTTGTCCCAGAAAAAAGATCAAGAATATTTATAGAGATACAAAAATATCTAGCATACAACAAGATAAAACTCACAATGTTTGGCGTCCAACAAAAAATTACTGGGAATGCAAAGAACCACATAAATATGACCCATAATGAAGAGAAAAACCAATCAATTAAAAAAGACCCATATATGACACAAAGGATAGAATTAGTCAGTAAGAAACTGTTATCATAACTGTACTATATATGTTCAGAAGTTAGAAGATGATTGAATATGTTAAGTGGAGACATGGAAGATATTTTAAAAGACCCAAATCACACTTCTGGAGATGAAAACTACAATGTCTGAGATGAAAAATTCACTGGATGGTATTAATGGCAAATTAGACATTGCAGAAGAAGATTAGTGAACTTGAATTTTTAGCAATTGAAATTATCCAGAAAGAAAGAGAGAGAAAGACACAAAAAAATTGAACTGAACATCAGTGAGATATGGTAAAATTTCAGGTGGCCTAATATATGTGTAATTGGAGTCTGCAAAAATGGGGGAAATAGTTAAGAAAAAAAATGGCTCCAAATTCCCCAAATCTGATCAAATAAACCACAGAGCAAAGAAACTCAATGAACTCCAAACACAAGAAAAACAAGGAGAATTATACCAAGGTTTATCATAATCAAATTTCCCAAGACTGTTTACAAAGAGCAATTACTAAAAGCATCCAGAGAAGAAGACATATTTTGTAGAGAAGAACAAATAATAAGGATGACAACAAATTTCTCATAGGAAACAATGCAAGTCAGAAGCAGTTGAGCAGTGTATTTAAAGACCACCTCTCCAAATTATCAAACTAGAATTTTGTAGACAATAAATACATCTTTCAAAATTGAAAGCAAAAGAAAGACTTTTTAAGAAAGAAAGGATTAATCACTAGCAGGCCTGTACTACCAGAAATACTAAAGAAAGTTTTTCAGGCAGAGGGAAAATGACATTAAATGGAAAACTACACTAAGGAAGAAACAGCACCAGAAAGGGTAACTATATGGGTAAATAAAACAGACTCTTTTCCTTATAATGAATTGTCTAGAGCAAAAATAACAACAATGTATTGTAACGTTGATACAACACGTGCAAAATAAAATGTATAACAACAATAGCACAAAGGTCTGAGGGGGTAAATGGAAACAATGCTGTAAAGTTCTTTATACTAAATATGAAGTAGCATAATATCACTTAACAGTAGACTCATAAGTTAAAAATGGATACTATGAACTGTAAAACAGCACCTAAAATAATACAAGGGACTTCCCTGGTGGTCCAGTGGTTAAGACTCCATGCTCCCAGTGCAGCCTACCCAGGTTCGATCCCTGGTCAGGGAACTAGATCCCACATGCATGCCACAACTAAGAGCCCCACATGCCGCAACTAAGGAGTCCACATGCCACAACTAAGAGCCCTCATGCCACAACTATGCTGCAAATTAAAAAAATTTTTTTTAAAGTCCTTCATGCTGCAACTAAAGATCCCACATGCTGCAACGAAGACCCTGTGTGCTGCAACTAAGACCCAGCACAGCCAAATAAATAAATAAATAATTTTAAAAAATAAAATAATATAGTAATTTATAGCTAACAAGCCAACAAAGGAGATAAAACAGAATTTTATCCAAACATTTAAGGAGGGCTTCCCTGGTGGTGCAGTGGTTGGGAGTCTGCCTGCTGATGCAGGGGACGCGGGTTCGTGCCCTGGTCCGGGAGGATCCCACATGCTGTGGAGCAGCTGGGCCACTGGGCCTGTGTGTCCAGAGCCTGTGCTCCGCGACGGGGGAGGCCGCAGCGGTGGGGGGGCCTGCATACCGCAAAAAAAAAAAAAAAAAAAAAATTTAAGGAAACATAACACCAATTATATACAAACACCCAAATAATTTTAAATAAAGCAGAATAAGAGAAAAAGGAGAGCAAAGAACAGATGGACAAGAAGAAAATAATAGCAAGATGGACCAAATCATATAAATAAATGTAATGGTCTTACCACCCAAAGTAAAAGGCAGATTGTTAGGTATGATTTAGAAAGCAAGACCTAACTATGTACTACCTGCAAGAAACCCACTTTAAACACAAAGACACAGGTAGGTTAAAAGTGAAGGGATGGAAGAAGACATAACCTACTAACATTAATTAAAACTGGCTATATTAAGAGTAGGTAGGGCTTCCCTGGTGGCACAGTGGTTGAGAGTCCGCCTGCCAATGCAGGGGGCATGGGTTTGTGCCCCGGTCCGGGAAGATCCCACATGCTGCGGAGCGGCTGGGCCCATGAGCCATGGCCTCTGAGCCTGCGTGTCCGGAGCCTGTGCTCTGCAATGGGAGAGGCCACAACAGTGAGAGGCCCGCATACCACACACACACACACACACACAAAAAGAGTAGGCAGACGAAATTTTAAAGCAAAGAATATTGCCGGGAATAAGAAGGTTATATCCTAACAATAAAGGGATCAATTCAATAAGAGGACAAAAAATCCTAAATGTTCATGCAGCTAATAGAAAAATACAAAATACATGAAACAAAAAAAAAACCAGTAGAATTACAAGGAGAAATGAACAAACCCAAAATTCAAATTGGAGCTTTTAATACCCCTCTCTCTATAACTGGTAGAACAAGCAAACAGAAAATCAGGAAAGATACAGAAGACTTGAACAATACAACCAACCAAACTGACTTAACTGACATTTATAAAACGCTCTATCTAAGCGGAGAAGAAAAGAAATTCTTATTGAATATGCATAGAACACTTACTAAGATAGTTCATATTCTGGGTCATAAAACAAGTCTTGATAAGTTTAAAAGCTTACAAGTCATGTAAAATATGACTTCTGGCCACAATCTAAGTAATTTAAAAACCAAAAACAGTATAATCATAAAATACAATAATATCTGTCAGTTTAAAAAATGAAATACTGATACACTCGACACCATGGATGAATTTCAAAAACATGATGCTATGTGAAAAAAGCCTGTCACAAAAGACCACGTATTATATGATTCCATTTATATGAAATGCCCCAAATAAGCAAATCTATAGAGAAAGAAAGTAGATTGGTGGTTGTCTGAGGTTAGAGAGGCAGAAAGGGGGAGGAGAAGAAATGAAGTGACTGTTAATGGGTACAAGGTCTCTTTGGGGAGTGATGAAAATGTTCTAAAATTAGATTGTGTGGATGGTTACGCAACTCTGTGAGTATATCAAGGCCACTTAATTTTACATTTTAAATGGGTGAAATTTATGGTTTTAAAATTATATATCAACAAAGCTGATAAAAATAATAATATAGAACTATATGTGAGAAATGCACAAATATTTTTAAATGAAATAACACACTTATAAATAATCCACGAATCAAAAAAATCAAAGGGGAAAGTAGAAAGCACTTTGAATTGGATGAAAATGAAAACACAACATACAACTAGTGCAGTACGAAGAAGGAAATTTATTGCACTAAAACACCTATACTACAAAAGAAGAAAAGTCCAAAATGACCTACCTTCCACGATAAGAAACTAGAGGAAGAAGAGTCAAGGAATCCTAAAGCAAGCAGAAGAAAGGAAATAAAATTCAGAGAAGAAATCAACAAACCAGAAAACAGAAAAAAAAAAAAAAAAAGAGAGAGAGAGAGAAATCCACAAAACCAAAGGTCGATCTTTTCTATAGATCTTTGAGAATATCTATAAAATTGATAAAATTCTAATCATACTGATCAGGGGAAAAACAGAGAGAAAACACAAATTTCCAATCAAGAATGAGAGAGTGACATCATTATAGATTCTACAGATGTGAAAAGGATTGTTAGGGAATATCATAAACAAATTCATGCCAGTAAGAATATAGATGAGATGGACACATTTCTTGGAAGACACAAATAACCAAAACTTGCTAAAGAAGTAGCTAACACGAACAGCCTTATCTCTTTTAAACAGCCCTATATCTATTTACACTAGCTAAAAACCCTTCCCAGAAAAAAATCACAAGCCCAGATGGCTTCATTGGTGAATTCTACCAAATATACAAGGACAAAAATACTATTCTAGAAAAGTTCTTCCAAAAAACTGAATAGAAGGGCATACTTCCCAACTCATTCTATGAAGTCAGAATTACTGTGTAGTCATAACCAAAGATATTACAAGAAAATAAAATGATAGACATATTTCCTCATAAACATAAATGCAAAATGCTCAAAAAAATTTTAATCAAATCTAGCAATATATAAAAAGGAAAACACATCATGACCAAGTGGGACTTACTGCAGGATGGTAAGATCGATTTAAAATTCAAAAATCAAACAATGTAATTCACCAAATTAATACACTAAAAAAAAAAACCCTATATGATCATCTCAAATGATACAGAAAAAGCATTTGCTAAAATCCAGCACTGATACTTTGCTAAAAATTCTCAGCAAACTAGGAATAAAAGGGAATTTCTTTAAACTGGTAAAAGGCATTTATGAAAAACTAGAGTTAACATCATAATTAATAGTAAAGGACTGAGTGTTTTCCTCTTAAGATCAGGAAGAAGACAATGATGCCCACTAACACCACTTCCGTTCAACTTTGCCTGGACTTTTATGTTCTACCCACTGCCAAAATTTCAATCAGATTGAGAGCTGACTGAAATTTTTAAAAGCAGAATAGCATCAAAAATATGAAAGGTTTAGAGATAAATCTAACAAAAAGATGTGTAAGACCTGTTCATTGAAAACTACAAAACACTGCTGAGAGAAATTTTATAAAACCCAAGTAAGTGGGGAGATGAAATTTTGTGGTCCAGAGAAGTCAATATGTTAAGCTGTCAATCATTCCCCAATTAATTCAGTCACACTCAAAATCCCAGAAGGCTTTTTTTTTTTTTTTGGAAAAATTGACAAGCTGGTTCATGGAGATGCCAAGGATCTAGAATAGCCAAAATGCCATCGAAAAAGAATGACAAAGTTGGAGGATTTATACCACTTGACTTCAAAACTCATTATAAGGCTACAGTAATTGAGACACTGTGTTATTGGCATCAAGATAGGCAAGCAGATCAATAGAGCAGAAGAGAGTCACCAGAAATAAATCCATACACAGACTTTTGACAAATATGCAAAGGCACTGGGCTGGAAAAATAAAAAAGGTAATTTTTTCAATAAATGATGCTGGAACATTTGGCTATCTTTGTACAAAACAAAAACAAACAAAAAACTTTGATCTGTATCTTACACCGTTACAAAGATTAACTCAAAATGGATCATAGACCGAAATGTAAAACATAAAACTAAAAAATTTCTAGAAGAAAATTTCTGTGACCTTAGGTTAGGCAGAGATTTCTTAGATGTAACACCAAAAACATAATTCATAAAAGAAAAACTTAATAAGTTGGACATCATCAAAATTAAGAACTTTTGCTCCTCAAAAAATTCTGTTACGACAACCCACAGAGTGGGAGAAAATGTCTGCAAATTACATGTCTGTTGAACAACTTGCATCCAGTATATTTAAAGAATTTTCAAAATGCAGTAGTAATAAAACAGACACCCTAATTAAAAATGGAAACAATTTAAACAGACACCTCACCAAAGAAGATATGTGGATGACAAACAACTACATAATCAGGTACTCAACATTACTAGTCAATACAGGTATGCAAAATAAAATCCCCAGGACGGAACACTATGCACCTCCAAACTGCTAAAATTAAAAAGACTAATCATATCAAGTGTTGGCAAGGATATGGAGGAAATGAAACTCACATACACTACTGGTGGGAAAGTGAACTGTTATAATCACTTTTGGAAACAGTTTGAAAGTCTCCCCAAAAGTTAAACATATGTCTACCATATGATTCCAAAACACTTCTCCTAGGTATTTACCCAAGATCAATGGAAGAATATGGTCATACAAAGACTTGCACATGAATGCTCACAGCAGTTTTATATGTCATAATCTAAAATTGGAAACAATCCAAATGTCCGTCAACAGATAAGTAGATAAATAAACTATTAGTCTATCCATACAATGGAGTACAACCTAGCATACAAAGAAATGAACTATTAATATAGCCAACAATATGGATGAATCTTGAAATAATTATGCTGAGTGAAAGGAGCCAAAGAAAAGTACATGCTGTATGGTTCTATTTATATAAAATTCTAGAAAACGCAAAAGTAATCCATGACAATAAGCAGATCAAATTTCCTAGGAATGGAGGGAATGAAGGAGAGAATAAATCAGAAAGAGACATAACGAAACTTTTGGAGATAATTATCTTGATTGTGGTGACAGTTTCCTACGTATCGAACTGTACACTTTAAATATCTATAATTTATTATATGTCACTTATACCTCAATAAAGCTGTTAAAATGTATTAAAATGAACTGTAAATGATAAATGCCTTCATTACAAATAATGCACAGTTTAAGAAATAGAGGGTTGGACTTGCCTGGTGGCACAGTGGTTAAGAATCCACCCGCCAATGCAGGGGGCATGGGTTCAACCCCTGGTCCGGGAAGATCCCACATGCTGCAGAGCAACTAAGCCCATGTGCCACAACTACTGAGCCCATGCGCCACAACCACTGAAGCCTACACACCTAGAGCCCGTGCTCCACAACAAGAGAAGCCACCGCAATAAGAAGCCTGCGCACTGCAATGAAGAGGAGCCCCCACTCACCACAACTAGAGAAAGCCCACGTGCAGCAACAAAGACCCAGTGCAACCAAAAATTAAATAAATTTATTAAAAAAAAGAAGAAGAAATAGAGGGTTGAAGCAGTATGTAGTAAAAACAAAAACATCATTTGGAATTTCAAAGGTTCTACTTAAGGCTTAACATAAACCTAGATTTTTTTAAAATAAATTTTTGGTTCGATGAAATGCTACCCCAAGATAAAACCAAGATTCATTAACCTCAGATGGTCATTTTTCCGCCTCAGGAAAATACACTGCATCAGTGGATTTATAAGCATTTATAGCCATCAGAGAGGAATTTAAAAATGCTATAAACTGTGACATGTGGAGAAACTAAGTATATCACTAAGTCTGAAGATGAAGATATAACTTTAAAAGTGTGTTTAAAAAGAGCATTTAAGGGTGTCAGTAGAGGAAATTAAAAAGAAGAATTAGTATGGAGCCTATGAGATGAGGTGCTTGTTAAAGGCATTTAATAATTCCAGTTTGGCAGAAACATGAGAATCAGTTTGAGCCCAATTATTAGGATAATAATTATAAGATAATGGGGAGGAGATTTATCCTCTTTGACTACAGCCCCCCATAACAGAAATAAAGAATTCCAAAAAGGAAGTTTTCTCCAACTAAGAGTTGAGGATCGGGCTTCCCTGATGGCGCAGTGGTTAACAATCCACCTGTCAATGCAGGGGACACAGGTTCAAGCCCTGGTCCGGGAAGATCCCACATGCTGTGAAGCAACTAAGCCCATGTGCCACAACTACTGAGCCTGTGCTCTAGAACCCGTGAGCCACAACTTCTGAGCCCATGTGCCACAACTACTGAACCCCGCGCACCTAGAGCCCATGCTCCGCAACAAGAGAAGCCACCACAATGAGAAGCCGGCGCACCGCAACGAAGAGTAGCCCCCACACACCGCAACTAGAGAAAGCCCGCGCGCAGCAACGAAGACCCAATGCAGCCAAAAATAAATAAATTTTAAAAAAAAATAGTTAAGGATCTTCCTGATGCCTGAATGGAGTTGTTTTTGTTTTGTTTTGTTTTTAATTGAAATATATTTGACACATAACATTGTGTAAATTTAAGGTGTACACCATGCTAATTTGATACACTGAATACTGAATGTATAATACACTTATATATTGAATGGAGTTTTAAAATAAAGAGAGCAAAGCTGAAGCACTCTGAATTAAATAGCCCGTTTGGTGGTAACATGCAAATTGGGGTGGGTTATAGGCTTGAGATAATACAGCTTCTCTAGCATGTTCATGATTAATTGGTTGATTTATTAATTATGTATTGAGCATCTACTGTGCATTGACACTTGGCCAAGTGCTCTTCGAGATTCTGATCTATAATTTTTATCACCTTCTCCTTTCAATTTGTTGCCATAACCAAAGTCATAGATGTCCCTTAGAGATACCAGTCCTCTCAAATGGAAGACCTACCTAAACATCCTCCCTCCTCCTTACTGCCACTCCCAGCATGTTATTTCCTCTTCCTTTTGCAAAACTCCTGCTCCTTGGAGAATCAACCATCTGCTTATACCTCCTTCCCCCCCTCCCCACAGCAACCATCTGCTGCCCCTCATTCAGGAAAGACTAAGTGCTTGGCTTCAGGCTTCCTCCATCCCAATTCCTACCACCATCCTGAGCCATTTCAACATAAGCTTGAATGACCCATCAGCTAGTCATTCAACTCCTTGAATGCCTCATCATAGGTGACTTACCCTCTTCCACCTCAATAACCCACTTCCAAGTCATGCCTAGATCAATCAGGAACTGCATCATATTATAACCTAATTCATTTATGCCCCCTTCCAAACACAACTCTCTATTCTTCTAGTTCAACCAGTTGGAATATACGTTATCGTCTCTGTCCCTTTTGTTCCTTTCTTCCTTTTTTCTGTCCTCTTCTTTTTTTCTCTTCCTCCCTTTTTTCTTTCTCTTTCTCTTTTTATCTTTTTAACTGATATTACTCCACCTTCTAGCCATCCCCTCTCTTCTGTATTCACTTCCTCCTCTGTTCACTTTAAAATTAAATATTGTATTTAGACATCTTACTAAACTCTCACATTATTTCTAATTTTTCTACAGGTTCTTTGGGGTCTCTATGTATGTCATCTGCAAATAATGTCAATTTTTTTCAGATTCCTTATTTTCTAATTCTTGTGGCCTTAATTTATTTTTCTTATCTTATTGTTTTGCCCAGGTGATACAGTAAAATAATGAACAGGTATGATGTACTACTAGACTTTCTCTGAAAATCTAAGCCAAATATTGCCCTTCTCTCAATCTGCAAGGCAAACTCCCCAGTCTAAACCAGCATTATCTTTCACTTGATTTCTTATCTGGCCTCCAAAATGAACTTCCCAATTCTACTCTGTTCTTCTCCATTCCTTCTGCACGTAACACCCAGAGAAATCTTTTGAAAACACAACCTAGATTATGCCTTGCCTTAAACCTTTCATTGGTTTATAACTGCACCTAGAATAAAATCCAAAATCTTTACTAGTCTACCTCTTCAAGCCCTTCTTTTCTTACTAGATTTTACCCACAGTACTTTCTTTTATTTCCTAAAGACGACAAAACTTTCTGCCTCAAGTCTTTCTCAGTGGCTGTTCCTTCTGCCTGGAATGATATTTGCCTCACACTTTGCCTAGAGAACTCCCATTCATCCTTCAGGTCTCAGAACACACCCAGAGAAGCCCTCCCACAACTCCAGAAATTCAGTCAGCTCTCTCTTTTTTAATATTTCATTTAACTCTTCATTTTTTCCTTCAAAGCACTTACTACCTTTTGTAATTACATATATTTACTTGTATGGCTACTTAAAATATGTCTCTCCCATTACTAAAAGCTCTGTGTGTTTACACCATCATCCCTAGCTTATGGCATTTTGCCCGGAAAAAAGTGCGCTATTAATAAATATTTATTGAATGAATAAACAGATGAATGAGAATATAAAGATGAATAAGACACAACTTTGGCTCAGAAAATGCACTCACAAATCTTTCCTTGAAGTCTCGATGATTTGTTTTCCTTACCAGGACTAAAAATTGCAATAAGGAGCAAGATGACATCCATAATCCTGACTTCATATTCCTTAGTGGGAGGACATTATTAGCTCAGAAATTGACTAATAGAAGCAATTATAGCAGCCTGAATCTAGACCTGATAATGGCAGGAGAAGCAGGATAAATTGGGGCAAGAAACTAAATACAAGATGTGTTCATTTCCCATCCAAATCCAGAAGCTAAGACAGCTAAAATACCCATGATTGGAATTTATTAGTTTGAATTTAGACCTAAAAAATTCAAAACTTATCACATATCCCTTTTCACACATTTGTTGTTTTTCCTCTTAATTTCTTAATACAAGTACATTTAAAATAATGTTAAATTTGAGTGACTATGGGAAAGATCCAGGCTTTTGCCCAAAAGGAAAACAAGTAGCAGCAACTTAGCTTCCAAAGTCAGAAGCAGTCAAGGTTATCTGAAGAGAAATGTGGAGTCCCACAAGTTTAAATGCAGATCGAATGACAAAAGTTGGTTCCTTCTTAGAGAGATTCCACCCAGCCTTTGAGGATCAGACATCCCTTATCATATTCAAGAACCCCTACACCTGTGCCCTGAATCCCATCCTCTCCTTTCCCTGAGACCTTCACCTTCTATCACCTTGTACCTTTCGCCTTGTTTTCTTTCTATTGGAAATATCCCTTTGAGCTATAAATATGCTTGTCTCTCCTTTCCCTGACTTCATATTATCCTCTGGCTACTATATAATTTATATCTTCCTTTCTCATTAACGCATCTCCATGTTCATACTTCCCATTCCTTAACCCACTGTAAACTGGCTTCCACTCCACCACTCAAAAGACTCCTCTCTGGAATTACTTCCTATCTGATAAATCCAAAGAACATTTTCTAATCTTTATCCAGTGGTGTGCCAGTAAATGTTGAACGACTACCTTCTCAGAGCAGGAGTCGAAGAGACTGAATTTGTAATGTATTCCACTTTCGGTGGTGCAAATACATTTGCCATGGCTGATTTTAGCTATCAATTTGGCATCAGCTAGCTTGCAAACCTCCCGAAAATTTAAAATATCAGCTCTGCGAGCCATTACAAGCCTGCTGA